>NW_028328324.1:0-131022 GCF_048544385.1 Mastigoproctus giganteus
ATTTTATCACTGCCTTACACAGACTTGGCATTCTGGCGAGTAATTTATAATAGTGACTTAACTAACATTATTCGCTTAACTAACATTAACCGCAGCCTACGACAACGTCCTCAATTCCAGCGCTCATTGCGATTTAAAGAATTATTTTAATGTAAGAGGAAATCTGTTAACTATAATAACCAGCCTGCTAGAACATAGAAAACTTACTGTTAAGCACCAAAAGCTACAATCTTGCTTTATCCATCTCGCAAGGAGTGCCTCAAGGGGAGTTCTTTCGCTACTCTCTTCGCGGCCGTCCTGGAGCCGTTTCTTGCACGGTACTACAATTTTATAACATATGCTGACGATGTAAAATTCTTCATCACTTCCAAAGGACCATGAATCAGCAGAAGGTATTTGTCAGATGGCAAATAGCACAATCCGAGAATTTGAGAGCTACCTGGATTGCATCGGGCTCCGTATTAATGCACAGAAGTCTGGCCCAAATGACCATAACTTACAAGCAGAATAAAAATGACATCTCGATCTCTGTGAACGGGTCTAGTGTGGAAAAAGTGCACTCTCACCTGGACCTGGGTCTTAAGTGGGATGACAGACTCACCTTTGCTCAACACTTCGCCCATATGAAGACAAAAATATTCGCCGCTTTATGGGCTACTAGACAGGAACTGGTAGGAATTAGGGATCCTCAGCTAGCGACCAAATACATTTTAATGTGTGTCCTGCCAATTGCAATGTATGCCTCGCAAGTCTGGTCTTCAGCTCCAGATTCACATTATAAGTCCGTCCTTGGGATCGAGTACTGGTTCTTGCGATGGCTTAACAGAGTTACTGGCCACCCTTTTACTATCTCAAGGGCCATTCTCTACTCAAACCTTAACATCACACCTTGGATGCAGCGGACAATTAACAGGAACATACACACTCTCGCACAAATGCTCACAGGCAGAGTGGATGCTCCAGTCCTAGATAATATGCTAGTTAAACCGCGTGCCACTGCTAGACGTTGCGGAGAAGTAAATAATCCACTGCGTTCAGTCCTGAACAATCTTAGTAGCCTGCAAAGATTCTTCCCATCAAATGCAGCGAAAATATTTAACTCACTACACATAGATGCCGAAAAACTGTGTGAGGATGCAACATACCGGAAAGAAATCTTCCAGGATTCGTACAGACTTACCGAAATATGAATCGGCTGCAAAGTACCAAAGAATTGTGAATAAAAGTGAAACTATCTGCTTTAAGAACAATAATAATTGTTGACTAAAAATATACCTTCTGTAACAGTTATGTAAGTTATAGATGGAATTATTACTGAATTGTAAATATATGATTTGTATAATGTATGTACAGAATCATTAATGTGTAAATACTGTATATATTAAACATAAAATGTGTATATAATATTTCGGGACGAGACTACGTGTTCAGTACAGTATATGTAACCCACTGCACGTAGTATCTCGTACCCTGATATGTACTTAGCACCCTCCTGGCACTTTGCCGTCCCGGGGTGGTTTCCTTATGGAAATAAACAGATAATAATAATAATAATAAAATGTTGACTGCTGCTAGCAGGCGTTGGTCGTCGATTAAGGTGGGAAGCCGTGGAATCCCGGTAAAGTGGGCACTCAGACTCTTCAAAAGCAACGGATATATGAGAAATATTGTACAACAATCTTCCTTTTACCCCCCCTTTCAAAAGCAATTGCCAAGCAGTACACTTAACGTCATATTCATCTTAAGAAGCTCCACTGGACCTTTGCTAAAAGTCGAAATTTTAACCCGACTATAAAAACAGTGTTCGCTTCAATGATTATGAAATGAATGGTGGTTTTTATGGGGTGCCGAAACACAGTTCCATAAACAGATCAACCCAGACGCATTCTGTGGTGAAAAATCGAATAATTAAATCCTTCTTTCTTTAACGCAATTCCACCAACTTCTCATATCCAACTTTTCACTGCTACTTGTTTTTCCCTGTACGAGTCAGTTTTTGTTTCGTTGCAATTTTGACAGAGCCTTTGGACATGAGAAAGGTGCGCGCGCAAATGGTTCGCATTGAGAGACTTTTAACGAAAAACAAGATCATAACACTGCAGGACTCGCCTTATTCACCCGATCTGGCACCGTGCGACTTTTTTCTGTTCCTGAAAATTAAAATACACCTTAAAGGAAATAATAAATTATTTACAAACATTTCTCGTTTCTTCTTATCGGCATCTTCTAGGTTTTGTTGGTAAGGGTGTTTGCAGGAACTGGTTTCGATGCGAAGAGTCCGAGTGTAATATAATTTGTATTGTCTTCTAATCGTCGTACTTGATTTAACTTAAAATCGTCCTTTTAGACCGACGAAGAAGTAAAAATTATTTATGCTCACCCATAATTTCAATAGTCTCGCGAATGGGTAATGCAGAGCGTTCCGATTCTTTTGAGAATTTAGTGTATACAACGTTGCAAAGATCCGTTAACACAGGAGAATTTCATAACAGTGTTCGTTAGAGCCACCATCGGTTCCTTCCGAAAAATACTGTTATCTGAGACACTTATTATGGGAATTAATTTTACAAAATCCAAGAGATGATTTTGACCACAACTTTAGCTGGAATTCGTGTGTAGAGCCCCTTGTTAACCAGTTGGCAGCACACACCCTTGTGTAATCTTCAGTCAGTTTTCTCTCTCCTGAACGAAAAACCCGAATTTCCAGATGGAGGTAACGATGCAACTCTCGCCTCAGACCTGTTAATTCGCCCTCGTGGGAGCACAGTTGGTAGAATCGCCGTCCTCCCACACCTGGTGGAAATGACCCCAGTTCGAATCACATCCATGACATGAGAAAGTTTTATGGGCCTTTTCCACAACGTGGCTAAGTTAATTGGTCTCAGAAATGGGTAGCGTGGTTTTTCCTCCTGGAATCTCGCATTTTTCGTCCAGAACAAAGAAAATCGCCGCAGAACACGCGCAAATTGCAGACAATATCCACAGAGCAATACGGCCCTAGTTGCTAGCTCCTCTAACCCAACAACAACCACCTACTAATTTCATCACATTGTATAAAAGGCGTACAATGTTTCATTAAACTATCTCGTCAACCAATCACAAAATTCTCCATTGGACTCAGATTTTGAACAGCTGTCTTTTGTCTGTTCTTGGTACCTCTACTGCCTCGCTCCTCCAGTGATCTTGCCCTGCACCTCAACTGTCCTGGACTCCTTCGCCCTGACGACATACCGTCCTTTTGGCGTCCTTCAATTCCGCTCGGGTTCCCTTGGGCCATTTCTGTGTGCGAGTTCCATCATCGCCCTGAAAACGCTATAGTTTTCTTCGCCTCTCATCCTTTTACTTTGTTTGGAAAAAAAAAGTAAAAGGATGTCTATCCCACTCTTCTTCAGTGCTCCCACCTAATTTAGGTTCACTTGCCAGGGGGATGCCTTCCCTATTCGGACGGAAATGGGTCGTCCTTTCAGTAAATTCAATTTTTCAGTCATTTGCTGCACAAAAAATGTAGATGGCATCTCGATGAGCGGTTACAGCACCTATGGGAGACATCCCTCAAGAGCGCAGCACATATAGTGATGGAAAGGTAGTGCCTGTCAGTACGATGCCTGCGCAACGGGGAATGATTTGTGTCGTTAGAAAATAAGAGAACTTTATTTTTTTCCATTTAAGATTTACGATAATTAAAAAGCACAATATTTATTTCATTTCTATAATTAAACTTCTTACAATATTTTGTAGTCGGTTTTAAAATATTTCCCAAGGAGAAAACAATAGATTATTTATAAAGATGGCGCACTTAAAAACTGCATACAGATATACCTGCCAAGTGTGTGGCTATCGTTATCAGTGTCTGTGGGTGCTCTATAACTGCTGTAGCCACACTGAAATTGGATTGGAGTATAAAAAAAAGAAACCGCGCAGTCGCAGTTTCTGCTGCATTGTTGAAGTTAGCTACCATTGTTAGATAAATGGATCCTCAGTGAAACCAGACAATGTCCAACAAGTGTTGAGCGAGGTCGCGTATCTGTTTCTAAAAGGAGTTTCATCAACAGTATGTTCACTGCATGTCTTCTCTGATGCCATCAGATTGTGTCTCTTCACTCTGGACTACAGAAAGATGCATTTTGAAGAACAGCCCACCTTGCACAAGTGAGTACATCCGATTATCTTTATATATTTTAAGTAATAGTTCCTAGGTGAGATCTCGTTGGAGAATGGAATCCGTACAAAATACAAATGGGCCTATCAGCCAGAGCTGAGATCAAATCCTCTATCTCATAAAATACTTGACAAATGTATTTTATAAACGTGTAACTCCCGAAATTTCTTTAAACAGACATGGGTTCGGTTTTTTTATTTTTTTTGTTTCCAAATAAAAAAAATAAAAAGAGTTTCTCTTAAATTATACTATTACCAAATAACAAAAGACATTAAACATAGAGAAAATCATTAAAGCATGGAACTTTAATATGAATCACCCTGTACAAACTTCACGGATATGTCGTGCAACAATTGAAGGTAAGCATTAATATATTGTTGATTTTTTTTACATGGCAATAAGCATTCAAGAAATTTATCTTGGAGTCTACTAGGCTTTTCATACCAACTAAGAAATACTGTTCACGCTTAGAGCTAAATGGGTGTCAGATGAAATGATGACACTGTTGGCAGAGAAGAAAAATGCGTGGGATGCATTTCAATTGTCAGGGGACACGGAATCCGGTGGTAGATATCAAGTGGTCTGCAATCAAGTGATAAAGGAGGTTAGGCAAGCCAAGACAGATTATGAGAAATCTTTGCAAAGGATGCAAAGAGTTCTTTATTTATGTAAACACTAGACATATCATTGGTTTGTTAAGGGGCAGCCTTGTCTGACCAATTTGATTGGATACTACGATGTGGTAACAAAACAACTGGATGCAAAAAATAATTATGATATCATATACTTGTATTTCAGGAAAGCTTTTCATACTGTTGCTCATGGAAGACTACTGTACAGGTGGAAGCAGTATGGCTGCTATGGATAAAGGGATGGTTGAGTGGGAGAAGACAGAGTCGTAATCAATGGACACTTAGTTTCGCTGACTAATGTTATTAATGGAGGCCCCAGGATCGGTGTTGAGCCCACTGTTGCTTTGTACATTTATAAATAATATTGATGAAGGTATATCGGGCTTAGTGTCGAAGTTTGCAGATGATACAGAGTTGGCAGGTTTGTTAACGACAGTAATGACCGCATGCTACAGCAAGAGGATCTAGAAAAGTTAAGTAGATGACCTGAGAAGTGACAACTGAAGTTTAACATTCACAAATGCAAAGTACTGCGTATGGGTAGCAATAACCGGAGAGAAACGCACCAACTGTGTGGTACTACACTCAGGGAAGTGGAATGTGAAAAAAACCTGGGGGTAATGGTGCAGTCAAATATGAAGTTCGCTGAGCACTGCAGACGGGCTGCCAGAGCAGGTCATGGAGTCATGTCAATGATATACAGGAATTTTGGTAGCAGGGAAAAGGAGGTGATTATCCCCTTGTATAAAGCGATGGTTGAGGCCACACCTTGAGTACTGCGTACAGGTGGGGAGGCCTCATTTTAGATCTTTGGAGGCTTCGGCAATCAAATGTTTCCAACAATCTGTACAACAGTTTAAGGTCATATTTAACTGGTAGAAAAGACCAAGTTACCAACAGATTCCAGACAGTGACTAGGTACATCGATCGAGGCTGTCCGCAGGGCTCTGTGTTTGACCCATTTCTCTGGTCTATTGTTCTGGATGAGTTCCTGGGAGGTGTTGGGCCCTTGGCCTTCGCGGATGATCTTGGCCTTTTGGTATGTGCGTAAGACCAGGGCGACCCTGGGGAAAATGGCAAATGGAGCACTGGTAAAATTCCAGAACTGGGCAGCCCTGCACAAAATTACCATTTCAGGAGAGAAAACAAAATCCATTCTCCTTAAAAGGCAGGCTACAAATCACAAGACCACCTACAATAAAATTAAACTTTACACCCATACGGCTGCACACCGAAGTCAAGCTCCTAGGTATCTTCTTAGACTCGAGGCTTACCTTCCACCACCACCTAAAATATCAAGCCAAAAAATTCAAAAGTACAGTGCTATGATAAGGCGGGTCAGCAGGGCAAGCTTGTGGCTGAAGCACAAAGCTCTTACTCTCATATACCAAGCGGTATACGTGTCAATTATATGTTATGGTGCTTCCATCTGGTACCAAAATGCCATCCTAGCAAGAAATAAATGTAAGCTGGATTCAGTCCAGAGGTTCATGCCCCTTTCAGTTTGGAGGGCGTGCAGCAACGTCAGCATCCCTGCTCTGCAAGCGTTAACTGGATGTCAGCCACTATACTTAGAAGTGGTTAAAAGAGGGTTTTTTATCATTTAATGAAGGGAATTCAACCCAACTGCTTAATTTTCAACATGACACCACTAAAGGCACCAGCCAAGAAAGACAACGGATTATCCAACATCTACAGAAGATATGGCAACATGACTGGGAATCCCCAGACAACGGCTTAAAATTTTTACTTTACTAATATAGAATTTTTAATAATCTATAATTGTTTTTATTTTATTAATCATTTTATTTATTACTATTTTTTTTTTCTCATTTTCTCTTCGCGCTCTGCACTACGCACTTTTTTTCTCTCCTCATTCCTCTCCCCCCCCACTCTCCACTAGTGTAGCTTCTCTCTCTCTCTTCCTTTTTATTTATTTCTTTTTTTTCCTTTTTAATTACACCACGGGATTTTTTTTTATTTATTTATTATTTTTATTTATTTCTCTCTTCCTCTGGAATGGGCCCCCAGAGGAACCTGGCCCACCTTTTGACAACATCAGGTGAGTCAGAGTCTCTTTTGAGACGGTACGTGTTTTACTGGGACTGGCCCACCTTCCCGTGGTGTGGACGAGTACCCAGAATCATCTGTCCAGGTGACTGATGCTTCTTGGTAGCCAAGAGGCCAGAACAGAACACACACATAATACACACAAACCTACGTCACACACATATCTGGCCCATTTGTAGTGATGCTGTTCTTCACAGAGATACGAGGCGGAGTTGAACAGACGTTCTAGGAGCCGCCCTTTACAAAAACATGTAAAGGGCTGCTCCTAGAACGCCAGATACCACTGAATCACCGATCCTGCCGATGTCCACACACACACATGTCCATGTTGGCCGAATCGGTGGTTCAGTGGTATCTGTTGGCAGTTTGAATGAGTGAATAAATTATTTATCCTTATGTATAAGAGAAAGAGGGGATGTGGTTCTTTGTCAACTTAAACAAGATGCACAACGTTAAATCTCCTTATGTTATGCACAGGCATACAGGCATACCCTTGCGCATGCGCTAATAACAACTAACAGCGAATCGTGTGCGGCGAAAGGAAAAAAGGGAAGGAAAAGAAGAAGACATTAACAGTTGCACTCTGTGAAAATAGCAGAGGGTGGTGCATGCTGGCCGTATTGTTCACTCGCCATTTCTCTTCATGATGTCGAATGACGGCCTCCATAATGGGATGTATGCGGGTCCCGGCATTTCTGTTAATGTTGGGATTCGTCACAGCTATATGGAGAGCTTCTTCCAACCGTGTCAGATGGCTGGCATGATGAGCACAATCCAAAATTTGAACATTGGTTCACCGATTATCAAAAAATGCTGCTCACACCAATAATGCTCCACATTGGAAGAATTATTGGTGCGATTAATTATTATTGTGTGATTAATATTAATAACGATCCGCTATTTAATTTTATGCAATATAAATTATGTTAAATTTATATATTATAAATTTAAAATAATGTATTTATATAATAAATTATATATTTTTTTAAATTATGTTAAAATACAAGGTGTCACTAAAAGAAAGGAGAAATATTTTTAAAATCATTTTATTATTTTAAATACAATTTCAACGCTTATCCCTTAAAAGTACTGTCCACCTGCACCTATTCAGTGCTCTATTTGTTTTCCTTTCACGTGGATTTTTAATCTTCGGGAAGGGAAAGGACCATGCGCCAGGTCTGGAGAACAAGGCGGCTGCTCCAATGTTGTGATAAATTAATATCAATACTTCGCTCTAAATTTCAATCACTCATTTTTACGCTCGAGGGTTAAAACACTGGTTCACTTAAAGAACGATGGATTGCAACGAAAAAGAGTGATCTGTACAGGAGAAAACAAGCTACAGCACGAAATGAATGTTGTTGACATGCGCAGTAGTAAGGCATTCCTAAGTAACGACTCATTTTATTATAGTCGCACTTTGTGATTAATGTTACTTTAATATAACACCTACCTAATGCTGTGTGGCTTCCAACGAATTCCTTCATGGATTGCACAGTTGGTATAATCACCCTTCTTCCTACGACGGGTCGGAAAAGTCCAGGTTCGGATCTGTCAATGAGGCTAAGACTTTCTGAGTTTTTTTTTTTTTTTTTTTTACAGTTTCACAACGTGGCTGAGTTAGACGGTCTCCAAACTACATTTTTCTAGAATTCTCCAAGTGCTGCATATCCCCTCGAATATGAGGAGGAGTATTTACGAATCTGAAATATCACAATGAAACAACTTTACAGATTATTTCCAAAATTCGTTTCCCTCTTCTATTGAAGAAACATTCTATTTTGGCTTTTGGAACTGCTTAAAGGAATTTGAGAAGGACCGCGAGACTCAATCTCTGTCTTCCCTCTTCATATCGCTCCTGGAAATTGTTGAATAATCATTATTTTCGTACATCCTCTCTTTTCTGACATCTAAATAATTTAAGCCCATTTTTTCGTATTACTCTATTCAGGTACGGTGGTCACACCAATTGAAGCTGATTGAACAGGACAAGGTTTCTCAAAATGGAAAGTAGAATGCAATGTGCTATCATCGGCAAAACTATGGATAGGATTTCGAGTCAATGGAAGAAGGTCATTAATATTCAAATGGAAGAGAGTGGGGGAAAGAACTGAACCTTTGGGAACACTAGCATTAGTGGAGAAGTTAAGACATAGAGCCATCTACGATCACCCTCAGTGAGCGGTCAGAGAGAAAACTGGATAACCAATTACTAAAAACTGTTGGCAAACCATAAGGGGGAATCTTGTTTAGAAGACCTTTATGCCAAACACAATCGAAAGCCTTTGAGATGTCAAGAGAAACTACTTGTGTTACACCGAACCTTTCCATTGAATTAGTCCATATATGGGTAACATAAGCCAGAATAATACCAGTGGATCGACACTGACGGAATCCATACTGGCAATCGTTGATCAGACGGAAGGTTTCTAGGTAGTTTCAGAGTTGGAGGTTAATTGATTCCTCCATTACTTTAGAATGAGTAGAAATAATTGCAATAGGACGATAATTGGATGGGAAGGATTTGTCAACCTTTTTAGGAACTGGCTGGATATGAGCAAATTTCCAAGCAGAAGGAAAAACACCTTTGGAATAAGAAAGTGAAAACAGGCGGCAAACAGCAGGAGTAAGTTCAGGAGCACAGATTTTGAGAACAAGTGGAGAAATGCCATCAGCACCTGGAGCTTTCTTAGCATCAAGATTCGTCAAAATCCTCCTGACATCCTTTTGACGGAAGACTACAGGAGGCATTGAATGGAGCGTGTTGGGAATGGTGGGAGGTGCTTTACCAAGATCATTAATACATGAGTTGGAAGAAAAATGGAATATAGCAGGTTAGCTTTATCGTTGGCTGAAGTGACAACAGAACCATCTGGTTTGGACAGAGGTGGTAGCAGAGATGGGGCTCGGATGCAGTGTTTGTGTGGCCAACCCACAAATTCCAGGCAATATCTGGGAAATTAAAATCCCCCTTTATAAGACTTACTCTCTTATTTACTGGCTCACTTTTAATTTTTCTGTACAGTTGTTTACTATACTCATCGGAGTCAATTGGCCTATAACACACTCCCACGCTGAACTGTGGGCTCGGATGCAAACCGGGTTAAGGGGTTACGTTGATTTATGTTGATACTGATGACTCCGTCGAAAAACCTTACTATCTACCCGAGACTGACTAACTCAGCCAATGGAGTGAAAAAATCCCACTAAAGTTCCTTGCATCATCGACGGGATTCGAACCCGAGCAGTTTTCCACCCGGTGTGAGGAAGACCGTGACTCCAGCCACTGTGCTATCCCCCTAGACTAATTAGTGTATAAGGAGTTCGATACCGAACCGCCAACGACTGTTTATCATGACAAGTATTAAAGTTCGTTGTGCAAAAAAAAAAAAAAAAAAAAAAAAAACTTGAGAGAGAGAGAGATCTGTCCGGGTTGCTATTGGCTTGTTATGCTTTATATACGAGCCACCCTGGTAGCACAGCGGACAGCACTAAGTTTACTAAGTTTAGGGGCATCAGCAACCATATTGCTCAGTGTATACTGTCTGTAAATTGTATATTTTCTTCGGTCGAGTTGCGTTTGCTAGTGAAGAATCCGAATACCGGGAGGAAAAACGATGCTGTGTGTGGTTTTCTTCCCTCCCCAAAGACCGATTAAATCAGCCACTTCGCGAAAAAGACTGATAAAAATTCCTGATGTCATTGACGGGATTCGAACTCAGGCCTTTCCACCCAGTGTGAGGAGGACGGTGATTCTTCCAAGTGTGCTACCAACGAGGGCTCAATGTGTAGAAGATTCTTCGGTTCTCGTGAATTGGATCTCAAACTATTTTTTTTTTTTTTTTTCTCATAATCTTCCATGGTTTCGTTGGGATGTCGTTGGTTATTAATGGATTTTTCATCCCGATGAAGAGACGGGTTCATGGAATACAGGCACATTTCAGACGCAATGCACTGATTGGCTCGCGAAATATTCTGAATAACCGTACTCGCACGTCAACTATGGATTCCAGTAATGAAGGTTCTGAAGGTTAAATTTACGATCGCTCTGAAGTCATTGAAACTGGAGCAACTGCTTAATATCGCGAATGGCTTAAAATGGTTTGCACTCATTTTTGATGGTTATTACCAAGTGCTTGAAGAAATCAAGGTTAGGGGTTACAAGCATATATCGCGTGGCATAAGTGAGATTTTGGTTCTTCCACAAATGTTCGATGGAGTCATGAGAGAATGGCACAGTTAAAAGCTTTCAGTGTTCAAAAACCCACTTCTTCATACATCTGGTTAGGTGACATCTATCAGAAAACCCAGAAACCATTTGTAAGAAAAAAAATCTGATAACCTGCACTGTCTATGCATGTGAAGTACAACACTTCTTTTTGTTGAGAAAGGTGTCGAACCAAACACCCTTCTGGAGGCATGATAGAAAATGAAACGGTGTTTGCCAATCACATGTGCTTACAATGATTATTTTTTCAGCTTAATATTTTGCTTCACCAGATGAAACGTACGTGTTTCTGATGCACAAGATTCCTCATATGTCAAGTCTTCGAGTATGAGAGGATACTTCCAATAGGCCTGCTGTTAATTGGTTTGGACTGTTCCTCATTACCCTACACTTAGTTTTATCACCTTATCCGTCCATGTTTATCCTAACGGCCAATTGCATATCTCTCTCTCTCACATTATTCTACAAACGCAAGCCTTGCCCCGCTGATTTTGTGCAAATATTTTTTTGCTTTATTTGCAGGCTCAGCGGACACCTGAGCCAAAGGCCATTCAATAAACAAGAACAACATCACTTAGTACGAGAATAAACTGGCAACAGAATACTCTTCTAATGGCCACTATCTGTACTTATTGTTAAACCAGACATGGAATATTTGTTGGCTCCCACACAGCCCTCGTGCGTAGCAGGGTTAATAGAATCATCTTCCTCCCCACACCGCAGCTAAGTTAGTCGGTCGTCGGGAGTGTGATGATTTTTTTTAACCCGGAATTCTGGTTTTTCATCCAGCAAAAAGAAAATCGACCTCAGAACACACCCATTTATAGGCAATATACAGGGGCAATATGGCCTTAGTGGTTGATACCCTTAAAAATCAACAATACCAACCTATAATACATTTCTGTAAGTGGTAGGTTAAATTTTTTTCGAATTTCAAAAACTATTCTTGGATATACAGGCACCCCCCGTATAACACGGTACTTCTACAATAAGGTTTCGTTCTAACACGATTGATAAATTGTGACAATCCTCGCACAACAGTACTTATATAACACTGTATTTTTGAGCTTTCGTGATGGGAAAAAACTGCTACTATGTTGATGTAATTTTTCAACATTTCCATTATTTTTTTGTGAATCCTTGCTTTTGGCTCGCTAATCGTTTTGCAAAAAAAAAAAAAAAAAATTATATATATATTGGGAAATCTCCGTGATAGGTTTTGTGCTGTTGAACTTGCCAGGATATCCAAAAGGTTTAAGTCATCCAAACTTGAAGTTATGTTCCTACCACAACTTCTTTAATTTAGATGAAGTCATTATATCAGAAAATCTTTACAATGGATTTTGGAAAACATTGATTCCGAATTGAATTTATGAAAAACTGAAGTGATGGAGGCATGGAAACAATTTTGAATTGTGGGCTGAATCGGAATCATAGCTTTACTGCTCAAAGAAGTAAAACTGTCAACATTAAATGCGTGTTGGAAAAATGTATGGCCAGAGTCAGTTCATTCAGGAAATATGGTCGAACAGACAGAAAATGGAACCCCTGCGGTAATAGAACTTGCTAAGTCGGTAGAGAAGGTTATCATGATATCACTACTGAGGCCCTCGTGGGTAGCACAGTTGGTAGAATCGCCGTCATCTTACCCAAGCAGAAAAGACCAAAATTCGAATCCCGTCGATGACGGCAGGAATTTTTATGGATATTTTTCACAACGTGGCTGAGTTAGTTGGTCTCAGGCGAGGGTAGCATGGGTTTTGCTCCCTGAAATTCGGATTTTTCATCCAGAAAAATAGAAAATCGACCTCAGAACACACACAATTTGAAAACTTCATTTTTAAAAAGTTCGAAAAGGAGCTTTTGAACTTTTGAAAATGCTTTAGTTCCATACCATGAAATTTACAAAGTTCTGTCAAGCAAAAGAAAAAAATAAACCCAGATTAATGATTTAAAAGGAGCAGAAGATACACGAAACGTAAAATGGTGTATTTTGTTAGCTCTTGGAACGTAACCCCCTTTTTATACTGGTTCTTGGTCCCGTATAGCATGGTTTCGCACTACTCGAGATTTTATAGGAACCAAACTGCCGCGTCATACGACAATTACCTGTATTTAAAATTTTTGAACTTTTTCAGATACTATTTAATTGCTTCGCTGTTTTAAATTAAATTAAAAATTCTAAACAAAACAGATGCAAACATATTAAAATTTCCATAACCCAAGGTAACAAAGATTTGAAACTTGTTCCACAATTAGACATTTGCAATTCTGGAAATTCTGATCATGTACGCATTCATGTTTATGCAATTTAATAGAGGGATGAATGTCCAAGGTTTGATGAGGAGGTCTAATTACCAAAAATTTTGTCTTTTCGAAGCTGAGTGCTAATTTATTATCATGCAACCAAGTTTGTAAATGTATTACATCCTGCTGTAAATCTTTAGCCATTTTTTTCAGGTTCTTTCCTAACACGCTAAGAGGTGATTGATTCTTATACCTTATGATTGATTCATACCCCCTTATACCATATTTCAGTAATTTTTGTTGCAATATTCGGATATCAATTAAGTCATATGCTTTGGTCCAATTTTTAAAAAAATTATTTTGAAGTTATTGTTGTTTAAATGTAAGTTAAAAGAGTCTACTAAATTCTCTAATAATGTCTGTGTGCTCTTGCCCTTCTGATTTGAGAACAGAGAGTTGTTTAACAGTCCATATTGATGTTTGTTTGTTATTTGGTTTTTAGGAGCATTAGCAACTAAGGCCATATTGCTCCGGGGATGTGCGGTGTTCATTCTCTGACCTTTCCGCATCCTCCGTATTTGGTGGTCATGGGCTCGAACTCTGGTCTAATCTAGAAGCGTGTGCTACGCACTGCTGCGCTTGCCCACCTGGCTACGGAGGCGCCCTATATTGATGTAAATATTTGCTTATATGGAAAAAAATATAATTTTCTATTATCCTATTTATAACTGACTGTATTGTTATTTGTCTATAATTGCAAAAGTCATCTGGTGATCCCTTTTTATATATAGGAATCACCTTAAACGAAAGTAAATTTGTAGGATAACTTCCCGACCTCTAACATCCGTGCTATAAGCTCCACCAAGAGAACAGAGAACTGTTCTTTATTTCTCTTCGCTTCGGTTACTGTAATACAGTCCAATCCTTAAGATTTCTTGTTCTTTAACTGTTCTATAATCTTAAGAATCTCAGTATGTTATGGAGTTAAGACTACACAAGAGTTCACTATCTGAGGAAGACTATCTTGTTGATTAAAGGAATTTTGGCAATAATGAATATATCTTTTGAGATGTAATACAGCTTTGGCAAACTTATTTGCAGCCTCATATCGTTTGATTGTACCAGAAATCTGTTGTAATAGTGTTTTAATTTTATTTCCCCTTGATGATTTCTTCCTTGTACTTAACATGTTATTTATAATGTTCCATTTATCCTTCTCAGTTATCTGCTTATCCATAAAAAGTTGATTGTAATAAGTGTTTTTTTTTGTTTTCTAATCATACCTGTCGATTTATTTCTGAGTGTTTTATAATTGTGATAATGTTCTATCTTTGATGGACAATTTCTATACTGCCTGAAGTATTTATCCCTTTATACCATTAATTCTTCTTTTTCGTTCGTCATCCAAGGTTTCTTAGCTTATTCCTGCAACTCCTAGAATTTATGTTGCAAGCTGAGTGATTTACTTTTCTCTCTGTATTAAATCTCGAATTGTTTATCATTTGTATTATCTTATTTCATCCCTTTTTACGTTAAGCTAAACGAAATAAATTCTTTCATTGCATTTATATATTACAAGAAGTTAAACAAATTTTTTCTTAATGACCGACTATTTAGAGCTTCCAGAAAGAACTGATTTGTAACTGTGAGTTTTTACTGATTGTTTTGTTTCCCAAAACAACTGCTTTAAGTGAGTCGTCAAGTGGTCACTCATGAAGGTTGGAATATTGCTATTCTTCTGATAGACATCATTTGACGTCAGTCGGATCTCCTTTGCCTAATCCATTTTTCCTTTACCACACGATTTGAAAAATTCACAATTAGTGTAGCCTTGTCATTTTCTTTCTAATATTAGGTATGTAATAGTGTACTACCTTCTTTATTGTGCTGTAGCTTCAATGCAAGTCCTAGATGCTGTATAATAATAATACTAATAATAATAAATCATCGTGTTATTTATCATTAATAAATCATTTATTAATAATAACAATAAATCATTAAATATAATAATAAATCCCGATCATCGGTCAACCACCGGTGTGATACCAAACACTGTACATAACAGCCTAGCAGTAATAGGTCTCCCAGAGAACACCTACAAGGAACTCCAGAAAGACGCAATCCTGAACACCTGTAGGTTAGTGAGAGATTTCCTCAACCGACATTACATTACAACAACCAGACATTACAACCACCCTGTGTGGTTTTAATGTCTGGTGTTACTGGGGTAGCAGGTACCCGTCACGGAGTGGAATCCCCCAATCATTGAGAAATAATATAAGAGCAACAATAATTAATCTCCTGATGACCCGAAAATAAGAGTTTAATTTACTTTTTTTTTAGCCACGCTTGGATCTGAGTATAAAAAAGAAACCACGCAGTCGCAGTTTACACTGTGTTGTTAAAGAGTTTCTATTGCTAGATCAATGAATCCGCAGTTATACCAAACAATGCCCAACTAGTGTTGAGCAAGTCGCATATCTGCTTCAAAATAGACTTTCACCAACAATAAGGTGATTGCATTGTCCTCTCTGATGTCATCAGTTTGGATCTTTTTTTCCATTGCAGACCGAGGAAGATGCATGTCGAAGAACTGGTGGAGTGTTGTTGTTGGGGAATCCTTGAACAAATGAGTCCGATCGTCTATGGGTTTTAATGTCTAGTTTCTTTTACACCATCCATCAAGATTCAGATAGTGTTTGAAGCAGTATTTCCATCAATCATAGTAATTAAAATCAAAATGGCACCCAGTGAAATTGTGAGCATCACCTTATTCGAAGTCAACTGTTCACCGAATTACTCTCACCTCAGTTTAGGAAGCACGTTTTAGCGTTTTTAAAATAGGGTGGCCAGAATTTATAAAATAAGGCACAAAAGTACACCAGATACAAGCGTGTCTGGTGCGCATGCAAAATACATCACTCGCTAAAGTTATTTCAGAAACGTAGAGCGACTTTTAGTTAAATGTGTTAACATGAAACTCCATCATTATAAGATGACTTTCTTATAAGATCGAATGTTATCCATAGGAGAGATTGAAGGTGATTTCGTCTAAACAATGTGACCGATTATTAAACATATAAATTTCAAAAATACGAAAACCATATGCTTTCTGAACTGTACCTTGTAATAACAGCCCCTTTACAACTTTCGTGGAATTACAACACCCCCTCGGTTTCTTAAATACGAACTTTTGCTTTATTTTAAATCTTTTCTCGTTTTCGCAGACATGCAAGAAAGTTCAAGTTGCTGAACAAATCCAACTGCGTGGTTTGGAAACAAATGGTAGTTTTTATGAGATGCCCAGCAGTGGGAGGGAAATCTTAGTTATGATTAAGAGTGCAATCCAGGGATATTTAGATGGTATTCTGTACGCTGGATGAAGTACGTTCATGAGCTGGATGAAGGTAACAATTTCGACAGAGTTCATTCGGATTTTAATAAGGCATCTGACTCAATCCCTCATGAAAGGCCACTGTATAAGCTGGATAATGTTGGTATTACTGGAAAAATTCTAAGGATTCCTGGGTGGCTGCAAGGCGGAAAACCGAAGTTCTGATTGATGGATGTTTTTCAGAATGGTATTAAGTTAGAAGCGGGATGGTCTAAGGATCGGTTCTTGGACCACTGCTATTTTTTTATGCTGCAACATTCGTAGATGACATAAAGATCGGTCTATCGTTATTGATCAGTGCCAAGCAACACTCCTTCAGAGTGACTTGAACAGATCTCGAAGGTGGTGAGGGAATTGGCAGTCGTGTTTTAATGCAGCTAAATGGAATAGCTTACACTTCGGGAATGGCTGCCCCAAAATAAATTACACGACTTGATGAAAAACAATTAAGAGTGGTTGTTACGACATGGGCAGATATGAATTTTTCTAAGCAGTGTAGACAGGCAGCCAGGAAAGCTCATGATGTTCTTTCGATGATTTATCGAACGTTTTCTTGTAGAGATAGGGTGTTCATAATCCCAGTTGTAAGAACATTTGGAATATTGTATTCAAGTATGGAGACCTCTTTGAAAAAAAAAACATTGAGCTTCGGGAGAGGGTCCAAAGGAGGGCAACTCGAATATTGAGATCAGCAAAGGCCATTGGTACGAGGAAGGACTCCGATTATGCTGCAGAGCTACGATTAGGGCTGCAGAGCTTGAGTTTGCATGCGATTGAGTTTAATGCGGCTCCAAGCCGGATTAGTAAAATGAATGAAGGTGGAATTGTCATTGTTATAGAGAATTCGAGGAGTAGAGGTCATAAATTCAAATTCCGGGGGAAGAGGTTTAAATTAGGTTGTGGGAAGTTTTGTTTCAGCCAGCTAGTCGTTGATTGGTGGATCAAGTTGTCCTTGCAGTTACTCGAGGTTTGCAGTTTCAATAAATCGAAAGGTCTACTAGACAGTAATCTATATGAAGGGGGAAGTATATAAAATGGGTTTCCCATTTTATATGCTTCCCCCCTCATATAGATACTATTACTGTTACCTGGCAGATTTATATAAATATTTGATTTTTCTTTAACCCTCGTAAAGAAAGCAGATTAAGAAGGTCGCCGTACTCTAGTGGTCAGGCGCGCGGGTGCATAAGTACACGTGCCTTGAGTGACCGGGGTTCAAGTCCGTGACTGCTAAATGCGGTGCTGTTTCTTGTATTCTGTCTATCTTGTGAACTCCTCTGACCGTTTGGTCGTCCCGGAGTATAAACAGAAAATTTAATTTAATTTTAAGTCTTGCATTTCATCGGTTCGATGAAATTACATTAAATTAAATAAAGAACAGAAAGAAACACCTCCTCACAGTTGATGACAGTTTTATGATTTTTTAAAAAAATCTTTTCTTTTAATCATACTGTTTTGATAGTACCAAGTTCTATGGCAAATAATGATTTGGTATTTTAAACTTTAATTCAACTTTTAAAATTACTAATACTTACAGAACATTCCTTCCAGGTCATCATCAGATATAAAAATGCACAGATTTCTTGGAATGATATGTGGATTTGATTTGAAATTGCTTCAACAAACTTTGCTTATAATCGTGTTATTTTGATGGAATAATTCGCTTTCTATTTATTATATTTACTCTCATTTGAGCTGAAATTTCAATCTTCTTTACAATTTATATTCGAATAGCAGCCTTTCGTTAATTTGCAAGCAGTATCTATCACACAGTTATGTAAATGAAGTTATGTACAGTAGAACCCGAATAAGAAATTCCCGCATGAGAAGTTTCCCCGGTACTAGGTTCGGTTTCTTAAGGCCCGATTTCAACCCTACATGTTATTATGCTCCCCCGTAAGAAGCTTCTCGGGTAAAAAGGATTTTCCCGCATAAAAAGTTCGTCATCACGTTTTTTCATGTTCAATGTCTCATATTGTGAGACATTGAACATGAAAAATGTTACTTATTCTCGGTAGAAACCACCACCCCTGGGGGTGGTAACTGCGAGAATAATTAAATGCAAATGCCTCTCATATTGTGAATGCCTCCACAACTCGTGAAGGCATTCGCAATACGAGATATCACCAAAACGATGCCATTTCACCTACTTTGGTACGAACTAAAATGATGCACTCATTTGTTCCATTAGTGAATTTTGCTCAGTCTGAGGCTTTCAGCGCTAAATCCTTTTGGTATTGGCACGAAACAGCCTCCCGCCGCATCCCCCCCCCCGTGTGATGGAGAGCACTTCAGAGACTATGAGGGTAGTGGAGCCGGGTCCCGGGGCGTGGCCTGACCACAAGATTATCAATTTGAGGGGTATCTAAACTTCCAGCGAGAAGTTGTGCAAGAATGCAGATGTTACTCATGGTTACCCTTTGAATCCACGGAGCTAAGTTTGCAAATGGAATTGCTTTTGAAACTGTAAAGGTCTTCCTGGCAATCCTACTCAACCACCGGAGCACCCACTATTGCAAGCTGAGAAATTCCTATTATGGGTATTTGGGGCAGAGGACCAAATAATTGAGGCAGAGAGGGAAACAGGAACAATACATCTTTGGTTGTATTGGATGGTTTTGAATCACAGTTATCTCTTTTCTTACAGCCCAAATGGCAGCGAGAGTTATTGTTCTCCACAGTTCTCTTTCTATCTCATTTAAATGAATTGCATGAATTTATTAGACAGCAACCCCTTTAACCCCCTTTTAAAATTTGAAAACAATGTTGCTTTTAATTTGCAACTGTAGTTTTAAAGAATGTCTTTCACTTGTGATATTTGCCTTAAGAAATTCAATTGCACATTGCTAAACGTGGACATTTTAGTTCCACTTTAAAAATGGTGTTCATCTGAACAGGTTTCACACGAATGGTGGTTTTTACCGGGTACCAAAAGACAATTCCATAAACGGATTAACCCAGACGCATTTTGTGGTGAAAAACTGAATTAAATCCTCCCTTCATTAAGGCCATCCCATCGTGATCCATCTTCTTCTCATCCCACTTTTCAGTCTCCTTCTGTTTGTCACCTCCGAAATGTTTTAATGGCTGTGGTGTTCTCACACTTCGTCGATTCATGCTGCGTACGCAATGATTATGCGGCTGCGCATAAGCAGCTGCGTAACCATGGAACCGAGGCCATGTAGTTCCGAGATGAATATGCTCAGAAATTCCTGAAATTTCTCCATGATTTTATTATTTTTTTTAAACTACCACTCGCGGAATTCCATCCCTAAATAACATCGGCCCCTGTATTTTAGGAAATTCAGAGCAATATCACATGAGCGCAGAGGAGGGTTAAACATGAGCCATTGAACTGTCCCACACTGAAAGAGTGTGAGTTTCAAATCACGAGTCATGCTCGGTTCTAACGTACTGATTCTTCACAGACACACTTTCGATATTTATTTTACTGAGCTGATGGAATGCGCACGAGAGTTGTAATATCCGTTCTCGATAATCGTGGAGGAAGTCAATACTTTTGGCAACACGATTTACACTGTTAACAAAAGTAGGAGGACAATATTGGAAAAGGATTTTTTGCATATTGTAAAGTTTAAAGTTTAAATTCGTAAAGAATATTGCGTACTGTAAAGTTAAACAAAAAAATAGTAGACTTTTAAAACATACATATCAACTCACCATCTCACAGAGAAGGTATTTCTGGTGTTGTAACCAGAGTAACGAACAGTGTAACGGAGTAAGATGGCTTTCCTCGCTGACAACACCATTCTTGTGTTGTCAGCGTGTGGCTTACAACGGTGCATTCGTTGTTTACAACGGTCAGAAAAGAATTTCTGTGGGCCTTTTTTCACAACTCAGCTGAGTTTGTGGGTATCACGAGGGTGACATGCTTTTTCTCTTCAGGAAACTTAGGATTTTCGTCTAGAAAACACGCGATTTTCAGAAATATTACGTACGACGCAATGGTGCCTCTCATCGGTGGGAGGGCCTCCCTCCGATGAAAAGCCAAAATGCTTCGAAACAGTGCCCTTTGGGTGGTGGTATCCGCAGAGAATAAGTAACAGTAGTGTTCTCCAGGTGAAGCGTTACTTATTCGAGGTAGTGCAATACAATGGCAGCTCGTTGTGGAAGTTTGTGTGTGCATTGCCCACGCCTAAATAAACTCATTAATCCTCTTAGGCATTTTATAGTTGTCTTTTCATCTCATTTAATAAACCGTACTGAATTTTTCCCATTTTTCTTTTACCATTCTATTTCTTCTATCAGTTCCTAATTCCTTTTGGGTCTAATTCACAAATCTCTTTCTTTCTGTTCCCATTTGAGAGGCAACCTTTGGTGAGTTCTTTGAGTAGAAGACCCGTACCCAATGAAAGTCATCTCAACGAAGACTTCTTTTGTCTTCCACGAACTTGAAATATTCACACAGCATTAAAAAAAGCTTGGGAAAGCAATATATTTTCCAGGTCAACAAAATGGATAAATTTCGCTGAAAGGTATCTTTATATAATTTAAAATCACTTTCGTATATTTTTAAATCTCTGCTTTGAATTTTTATATTTTGCTAGTGCAATTCGCTTACCATTTTATTTAATAAATCTCACTCATTTCGCTCTAATGTAAATCATTTTAATGTTTTTTCAAATTTCAATTTGTACACACATTTCTAATTCCAATTAGCAGTGTCACATGTAATTGTTCTCCAAATTAAAAGAGGGTTGTTGTGAAATCTTGTCTGTCTCATCCATCCATCCCTTGTGCAAAATACCAGAGTTCGAATTTGTGGACGGCCGGTGGAACTTTTTTATGGGTGTTTTTCCGAACGTGGCTGAGTTAGTCGGTCTCAGGCCAGAGTAGCGTGGTTTTTCCTCCCATAAATGCAGGTTTTTCGTTGAGCAAACAAAATCAACCATTTCGAAACAATTTAATAGAAGCAATAGCGCACTACTTGCCCATGCTCTTAAAACCCTACTCCTATAACAACAACAACAACCCTAGTTCCACTGACAACATTCGCTAATTCGCCTACGCATCGAATCCACTACATTTCTGAAGATGCACATCTCAAGACACATTGTCTTCAAAGCTCTCCAAAGTGTCCCAATAGGTGATTTTCATGTCCATACACGTCACTTCCTGTTAGGACAGGAGGAGTTGTAAATCCATATTTACGGCAACAAATTAGATTTCCCCCTCCCCTCATCGCACTTTACGACAATCATTTTCTTTACGACATGGTCAGGCGGTGTAAGGTGTATTTAGTGTCAGACGGCACCAGGGGTTTCTCCCATCTCCGTGTTGCTTTCATTGTGGGTGTACCAGTTCACTGGGAAATGCCAGTGATTTAAAAGTGTGTGGGCTTTGTATCTGTGTGATGTCGTGTACCGTTGTTCATCTGGTCGTTTAGCCGCCGGACCCCTGCTGAGGCCCAACGTTGCCCCACCTTCGCCCCGTGGAGGCAGACCAGGAACCCAATAGTTTTAGTTTCACTCTGGCAGGTCCTGCCACCTAATTTCCTGAGATTTCAGAGGCTAGGACCTATAAAAAAAAACGCGCGCGCTCTTTTATATGCACGTTCTTACAGACAGATACATATATCCATCATGGTCGGTTTGATGATCGTTAGGTGAGGGGGATAATGCTTGCATAATAAAGGCCGAAAGAATGGGCGAACGGGAATTTTGACATAATTACGTTTTTGTGTGTGGGACATTCGCTAGCATAAAGATGGAGTGGGTGGGAGATTGAAGGCTGGGGGGGGGGTTAAGGCAGAAATATGGGGATGATAGAGTAGGCAACCCCAGAAGTCAGTGGCGAAAGTAGGGGGCGCCGGGAGGACCGTCCCACCATCGTCGCAGGGGAGGGGGTGGAAAGGCGATCGCCAACAAGCGTCTGCAGGGAAACTATACAATGACCCTGTTGATGGTGTCCAATCCGGTGTCATGTCAGAGTTATCATCCTTGGGACCTGGGTCCCGTCCATGTTAGTCCTTTACCTTAGTGTTGTTTATTTCCTAAGTCTTCCAGTTCTCAGGAGTGTGTCTTGTTCACATAGACACAGCTGGTGGGGTGTATAAGTTTGGTAGTCATCTCCATTTGTCTTTCATGGGTCCCGTCCATGTTAGTCTATTTTGGAATAGTTTGTTTCCTGAGTTTTCTAATTCTTGGGGGTGGGTCATTTCTGGTGTTCCAGTCCCAGCGAGCTGAAGAACAGATGTTCTTTGGTTATAATGGTAGTGAGTTGTGGGCTGCGACCATTTGGTTTCTCCTCCTCGCGAACAGTGCCTGTGCGTAATCCGGTCAGGCAGTGTCTCAAAAAGGTTCAAATCCACCTCTAAAGCAGTTTAAACCCGGCAGAAGGAGCCTAAAATGGCCGCTATTGGGTAGTTAACGAACGCTGACCAAACGCACACACTGGAAATCATACGGAAGCTTTATATGCGATTCATGGGAGAACAGGGAGCAATTCTCCTCCCCTTCCTCCCCACACAAAAGTGCTTGAGTTGCATTTTCAATCCCCACAATTTTTCTTAAAGTCGCCATTGACAACTGTAAGAAAAGTCACTTAAGCAAAGTACAGTTGTTTGTCTGACGCATATCTACAGGTCCTTCCTGACTTAGCTAATAAAGTATCGGGTTCGAATCCTGGTTATTCCAAGCATTTTGAACCTTATTCTTTTTAGTAAGGATTACCATGAGTAAGCTAGAAACACTGCACCTCCGACAGAATCCTGCTAATTCAACCCACTGATCAACGCCTCAAACAGGTTCTTGTCGTCATAAGTGGGACTGGGATTCGGGCTCGAATTCGGTTGATTGAAAATCCAAATCTCTTCAGGTGGCGGTCATTATATTATTATAGAAGGGGTTAGTTTGGCTTGGTGGGAGTAGACAGTTCCCCTCACCAGGAATGTTTTATTTCTAAACAGACAAACCGACCTTTAGAGCACACTCAAATTTTCGGACTGTTTCTATACACGTCATGTTTAAGTTTCCTTTGTTGGTAACAACTTAAACAACTGGTATCGTTATTCACATATCTGTTTCCGATGCGTGTGTGTGTGTGTGGGTGGCTTAAAACTGAATTTCCGTCCTCTATCCCAAAGGGTTCAACCCCTGGGAAACCTGGTTTTTGAAGCTTCTCAGTTCTTTCACCGTGAACACAAAGTCACGGATTTAGATCTACGGATGGACAAGACCTTTATGCGGAAAAACGAAGTTCGAAAGTAGTGGAGACGAAAAATGAACGCCTACCTGGCTACAACGAACACCAAGTGGGAAAAAAGGTATAAGAAGGAAATTTAGATAATTAGACAAAATATGAAAATAAATAAACGGAAGTTGACTTTCTAAGATGGCGAAGAACCCCCTCTATGTACTAAGATCCTCAGGATGATTGCTTCAAGACGAGGAAAAGCATAATCTTTCCCTCACCACTGTTCTAAAGGTCGGTTTGTCTGTTTCGGAAGTGGAACCCCACACTCGAGCCTGGTTTCATGAACCCCGTGCAAAAAATTTCTCAGTTAGTTGGACTAAGTTGGTATCGATAGTTTAATGAAAGAAGTGCACGACAAACAACAGTTTCTTCAGTTCTATGCCATAGTTCGGTTGGAAATGGGTTTTCCTTTGACCAAATTCGGTTTTTAAGTCACTTACTGCAGAAAAAAAACTGGATGGTAGTTACATCTTTATGAGCGGTCACAACACCTATAATTATCGTCACCGACCGGCGCAGCACATATAGTGACGGGAGGGGTAATGCCTGTAAGTTCGTCAATATAAAGCCTCTGAAACGGGGAATAATTTGCAGCGCTAGAAAATAAGAGTACTTTTTTTTTCTTTTTTTTTCCATCTAAGATTTATTATAATTAAAAACAACCAAATTAATTTTATTTCATTTTCATAATTAAACTCCTCACATTATTTGTATTCCGTATTAAAATATTTTCCAAGATGGCAACAGTAGTTTATTTATAAAGATGACGCATCCATTAAACTGCACATCGATAACCTCTCTGTTAGTGTGTGGCTATCGTTTTCATTGTCGGTGGTCGAAAACTAGTCTAACCACACTGGAAATGGATCTGAGTATAAAAATAAAGCACGCAGTCGCAGTTTCTGCTGCATTGTTGAAGATGGCTACCACTGTTAAATAAATGGATCTTCAGCCAAACCAGACAATGTCCAGCAAGTGTTGAGCATTGTCGCGTACCTGTTTCTAAATGCACTTTCATCAACAATATGTTCACTCCATTGTCTTCTCTGATGGCATCAGGTTGTGTCTATTCACTCCAGGAAGATGCATTTCGAAGAACTGGCCACCTTGCCCAAGTGAGTACGTCCGATTTTCTAAACCTTTCGTTAATATGATTCAGATAGATTGCGTTGGAATCAAACTGAGACGTTCAATTTTTACCAAACAGACAAGTGCAATTTGAAGATACCAAAGAAGATCTATCATACAACTCAATGTGGTTCTAACTGGAAGATTCTCTACGGTGCCAATCGGGAATTGATCTCTGATCTCGTAGGGTACTGTAAGTAATCAAAAACGCCCTTTACTATTTAAAAAGTTATCTCACAATGGTTACCATTATATTAGAACTCAATTATTTACCGTCTGATACGAAACTCAACATGCTTTTCATCATAAATATACTAATTAATTAAAAATACACTACCCATCGAAGAGTATTGGGCAAATGTCGATTTCACACTGATTCCGCTGCCACTTCTCTCAGTAGCGGGTCACCGTAAGTCACTGTAACACACATCCTCCTCCTGGGTATAAGCCTTAATTTTTCCTGCAGAACACAACCAGTTGAGGTAATTGATGTGGACAGCGTTGGTGTTGCCCTCATTCGACGTTCCAGGCCATTCCACAGTTGTTTCGTGTTCCATTTAAATCTATCGTTAAGTTTCATACTGGGCTTCAATCAGCATTTTCACCAAATTCAGATGTTCAATTCTGTCCAAACAACCAAGGACAATTTGACGATAATAAGGTCTATCACACAATATAAGAGACTCTCTAATCGTGTAGGGTACTTTTGAGTAATCAGAAACATAATTTACTTTTTAAGAAGATATCCCACAATGGATCCCAATAAAACTGATAGTATCTCCCTAGTGGAACTCAACTACTGTATTTTACCATCGTGCCTTCACCGTACTTTTCATAAATTGAGCTACTTAATGAGGAAACTGTTGGTGTGGCCCTCTTCTGCCGTTCCAGGCCATTCCATAATAGTTTCGTAGTTTACCATTCGGGACCCATTACAATTATAGCACTGTCTTCGGACAACACAGAGTGCTGCTTATTTCGGGTCTTTAATCAGAATTAGTGGTGCTTCCATCAGAACATTGATGGTGCTTATCTCCACCATCAATATTCTGCTTTCGGTAAATGGGACTCGTTCGGAAAATTTCCGGTTCGGAATTCTTTTGAAAATGGACTCTCGGCACAAAACACAAACCAGCGTGATCTCGCGCCTCCGTAGCCAGGTGGGAAGGAGCAGCAGTGCGTAGTACACGCTTCTTGATTAGACCGGGGTTCGAGCCCGTCACCACCAAATACGGAGGATGCGGAAAGGTCATGGAATGACCACCGCATATTCCCGGAGCAATATGGCCTTAGTTGCTAATGCTCCTAAAAACCAAATAACAAACAACAAACAAGCGTGATCTCAGAACTCAACTTCAGTCTCCTAAAATACATCTTTGGAATTACACCTTAGAAAAGATGTAACTCCCGAAATTTCCTTACACAAACATGGGTTCCATCTGGGCTTCTTTTTGTCTCTTTCCAACAGCAGTTTTTCTTAAACTGTGAAAAGAATTCTAGCTAAAGTTATTATATTCAAATACTAAATAGCAAAACACAACTAAAGATAGAAAAAGCCCTTGGAACGTGAACTTTAATTGGAACCACCCTGTTACATATCAATACAATCTTCACAGATGTGTCATTTTCAAATTAAACATAATTATATTCTAAATGGGAAGCATTGGGGGCAGTAGTCATGGACACCAACTAATAAATACGATTCCATGATTAGACCGAAATGGACATCATATGAACTGTTGTCATATTTAGCAGAGAAATGGAATGCATGGGATCCATACCAATTGTCATTTAACAATGTGGTAGATATTTTTGCCTGTGGTAGATCAACTAGTCTGTAATAAAGTCACAAAGGAAGTTAGGCAAGCCATGGCAGATTGAGAAATCTTTGGCAAAGATGGAAAGAAAAACAGTCAGGCATTCTTTACTAATGTAAAAATACTAGAAGGAAGGCAATGAGGAACCTTTACAGAAGGGGATGGCTGAAGTTCATCGCTCTCTAGCAGGAAGATCACTGATTTTGTAATAACTGAGAGGAAGAGAAATTGTTGAAGTTAAACATAAGAAAGGTAACTGCGGTAGTGAGATCTGTGCAGTTGTATTAAGGGAGGCAGTGAAAATAGTAAGCAGTCCCTTAGCCATAGTTATGAGAGATTCGAGTGAGGTCCAAGGAACAGAGATGTGCGAATGTATCCCCAATGCACAAAGGGCGATCAAGGGATAACACGAGTAACTACAGATCTGTTAGTTAAAATTCTCTTCCGAGAAAATAATGGAGTCACTGATTAAAGAAGCATTGCAGGATCAACAAGACAAGACTGCAGTAATAGTTAAGACCCAGCATGGGTTTGTTAAATGGAGGTCTTGTCTGAAAAATTTGATTGGATACTATGATGTGGTTACAAAGGAACTGGGTGCAAAAAATAATTTTGATATCATATACTTGGATTTCACGAAAGCTTTTGACACTGTTGAACATGGAAGAATGCTGTACAAATTGGAGAGGATGGCATTAAGGGCAAGTTACTGCAATGTGGATAAAGGGATGGTTGAGTGGGAGACGGCGGAGAGTGGTAATAAATGGACACTGCTCTACGTGGACTAATGTTATTAACGGAGTCCCCCAGGGTTCGGTGCCTGGCCCATTGTTGTTTTGTGTATTTATCAGTGATATCTATCAACGTATATCAGGCTTAATGTCTATGATTGCAGATGATAGAAAGTTTGGCAGGGTTGTTGATGACAGTACGCAACTGCAATAGGATCTAGAAAAGTTGAGATGGGCTGAGAGGTGGAAACTGAAGTTTAACATCGACAAATGTAAAGTACTGCATATCGGAAGCAGTTATTGTTGTTGTTATTTGGTTTTTAGGAACATTAGCAACTAAGCCCATATTGCTCCGGGGATATGCGCTGGTCATTCTCTGACCTTTCCGCATCCTCCGTATTTGGTGGTCACGGGCTCGAACCCCAGTCTAATCAAGAAGCGTGTTCCGCTCCTGCCCACCTGACTACGGAGGCACCTATGGGAAGCAATAATCCCAGAGTAACATACCAACTGTGTTTCTACACGCCGGGTAGTGAAAGTGATAAAATACCACGGGGAGAGTAATGCTCCAGTTAGGTATGAAGTTTACTGGCAAGGATAAGGAGGTGATTATCCCCTTGTTAAGGCAATGATCAGGCCACACCCTGAGTACTGCATACAGGACTGGAGCTCTAAGTTGGTTGGTTGGTTATTAGGATTTTTATGGAGCATCAGCATCTAAGGCTGTAGTGCACCAAGGAGGTCTAAGATAGGATGTAGAGATGCTGAACGAGTACAGAGAAGAGCAACGAGATTAGTGGGGGAAGAAAGTAGTGTTATGAAGAAAGGTTCTGAGTTCTGAAAATTGCAGCATCTGGAGACTAGCACCCACGAGGTGATCTCACTGAGGTGAGTAAGGTTTTGAATGGTTTGAACAAACTCAAGGGCAATGGGATTCTTCCTCTTGCTCAGAATACGCACATGAGGAATAAATAGAAATTGGGGGTAGACACTTGTAGAACAATCTGTGAAAATTCCCTTTAGCCAGCAACTGGTTTATTGCTTGAAGGAACATCGCTCTGTCATTGTGGAAGTTGATAGCTTAAGTAGATTCAAATAAGAAGTAGACGAACTTTTGGAGGAAATGGATAGGGGAAATAGGAAAGTATTTCTTTCTTTTTTCAATAATGCTGTAGAAGCCTGCTTTCTTGCATCCTAGGCCACAACTACTAGTAATTGCAATGAATCACGTTGCACTAGTGGACTCAATGCCTCGCCGTGTCTGCTTTTATCCGGGCGAAAAGTTACACTACTCGTTACTTGTTAGGTACCCCATGATTTCTGCCCACTCAGTGTACATAGAATTGCTGACAACACGCATTTGTTGGTATAATTTGAATTTTTTTCAGGACAGAAAGCTGCAATCTCATGTTTACATTTCAGTACCAACTTTGGACACGTGTTTCACTGCAATCCCAAGGGGTGTCAGGACGTGAGGACTCAACGAAACCAATTGCTTCTTTTGCAATAAAATTAGAAGACTTTTTGCCTTCCAAGAGATAAATAAATTTTTGTTTCATCACAGTAAGAAATACTTTCATTTAGGTCTTCCACCATCAATAGAATGAATGAATTCCACAGAATGGTATGGTTATCTAATTTTAAATCAATTTCATATTTTTAAAAAACTTTACTTTCATTTTTAGCATAATTCACCTACTATTTCATTTAATAAATTGTATTCATAAAATATTTAAAAATATTTCATAACTTGTATTCATGTAAAGGTTTAAAGTAATGTTTATTAAAATTTCCATTTGTGCACTCTTTTCTAAATTACATTTGCTCGCGGTCACACAAAACACGCAAGGGTCGTTTTATTGTCGTTATGCATTATCACAGGTTTGTTGTGTGCCTTTTCCCTCCCCATGAACTACTTCAAATACACTGCATTGCCACTTTATTAGCTACACACACACATTGAGGTAGCGAGCTCATGGCTGTTGCTCATTAAACTGGCTTTGGTGCTAACGAAAGGCATATCCTGGAGTGAAGAATATGAGGCCCACCCTGGGTGATCTTTCAGTTATGACGTCAGAGGTGTTCCGCACTGTCCGCAAGAATAACAGCGCGAATTCTTCCAGGCTCCGATTCCACAAGGTGTAAGAAAAGATGTTTTCTGAAAAACCTCTTTCCACAGTTTACGATTTGATGACAGTTGCGTGTACATACGACTCACTTCGTGTTGCAAAATACGTTTCAACTGGATGATTGAGGTCAGGAGAATCTGGACACCGATTAAGATACCTTCACTGCGTTTCTTCAACAACTACTCGTGCACACTGGGCCTGATGACGTGAGCTATTTTGTACGGGCCTTTTTCTCAACGAGGCTGAATTAGTCGATCTAAGGTGTAAGGTAAGATTTAAGGTATGTTTGTGTCTAACGGCTTCTGGGATTTCTCCTATCTCCGCGGGTGTACATTGCATGGGCAAGAGATTTGAAAGTATGTGGGGGTCATGTGCTGCATATAGTGTTGTGCCCTTTGTTCCTCCGGTCTGTTAGCCGCCGAGCCCCTAGTGGGACCCGAGGTTACCACACCGTGCCACCGGTAGGCTGACCGAGTGTACTACTGATGCTATAGTACTGTGGCGGGTCCTGCCACCTACTTTCCTGGGATTTCAGTGGCTAGGACCAGTTGGGGAATGAGATGATCGCTGTTCCTTGAGCAACGGTAGTAATTTTAACAGAGCGCAGAGTTGTTCGCTGATAACATTTCTAGGGCCAAATAGGTCGGACAGTAATTTTGATGTATTAAGATTTAGACCTGTGGGGCATATATATTATATATATAAAGAAATAAAATAAAATAAACAAACCAGTTGTGTAAGGGAGGAAGGCAGAGGACTAGAGGGTAGGAAACAGAAGGAAAGGGCCGACAGGGAAGATGGCCCCTGCTGACAGCGTGGTATGCCCAGTGTCTTACCATAGAGAAGAGTGGGACGAAAACCCCCACCACAAAAAAGCACTGTATAGGAGAAAAATAGGGGGGGGGAGATGGGGTAAAACACTGTCAGTAGAGGCCATCTTACGATAGGTAGATGGCATCTCCTGACAGTGTGGCATGCCCAATGCCTCACCAGAGGGAAGAGTGAGTTGGAGGGAGGGGAGCGAACAACCACCCCAAAGAAAAAAAGGAAGAATCGATCTAAGATGAGGGAACGACGCTTTTTTGTCCAGCAAATCGATCCGACAAGACGAGCAATTTACAGACTGGAGGGAGGAAGCAATATGAATCGCTGATACTCCTAAAACCCTCCTACAACAAGAGTGGGCTCGACAAAGGCGCTGTATGAGCTACCACAACATCATAATCGCAGCAATGCCCATTAAGAGAGGTTTCTTGTGAGCCTCTTAACTCTGTTATCCGAACCTAATAACCAGTTTGCATACACTGGCGACAGGTTTATAGGTAAACGTTGATATTAGTGAGCTGTTAGGTGATTGATATCAGTTTGATTTTGCTGCTGAGAAAGGAACACCCTGGATTAAGAAAGCGAACGCAGCACTCCTCGCTATGCACATATTTGACCGTGCTGGGGGATCATTTAAACACAGTCTGGCTTTTTACTTTTGATGAATTTTGGACAGTGACATGAATGTCTTCCAGCTTCTTGATTAGACCGGGGTTCAAGTCCGTCACCACCAAATACGGAAGATGCGGAACGGTAAGGGAATGACCACCGCATATTCCCGGAGCAATATGGCCTTAGTTGCTAATGCTCCTAAAAACCAAACAACAACAAGTGTGATGGTTGCACTGCTCTGTACAAGGCCAGAAGTGTGTGTAATATTCTGTTCGTGCAGTGTGCGTGTTTAGTTGATTCTGGCCTCTTTGTCATCAGGTAGGCGATCACCTGGCAAGCCTGCCCACGGAGAGATGGTAGGCCACAAGTACGCATGTTTTCCCTTATACAGAGAGAGGACAACAAATCAGAACAATCTGCATGATGCTCAGTGCGGTTTCATGGGTGCATTCTTGAGTTGCACAGTTGCTATAATTACCATCCTCACTAAACATGGTGGAAAACACTCGGGTTCGAATAGTGCTGTCAATGACGTCACCAATTTCTGTGGGCTCTATTTTTGACAACTCGGTAAGTTTGTCTTTATCACGCGAGGGTAAAAAACATTTTTACTTCCGCAAACTACTTTTCGGTCAGAAATCACGCCGTTTTCAGACATTATACAATGTGGCCTCTCATCGCTGGGAGGATACCTGTTCACCCACCCACCCACCCACCCACTCACCCACCCACTCACCCACCGAAGAGAAGCCAATACGCTTCCAACCGGTACCGTCTGGGTGTCGGTATCCGCCGAAAATAAGTAGTAGTCTCCACAGGTGAGGGTTACTTATTCGAGTGCAATACCACGGCAACTCGTTGTGAAGGTATTCACAATATGATATATAACTAAAACTTCGGTATAAATAGAAATGGTGCGCGTGTGTGTGTGTGGTACCCACGCGTAAGTAAACGCCTTCGTCTTCTTGGACATTGTACAGTTGACACTCAATCCCATTTAATACACCTGTATTAAAGTTTTACCCCACAATAAAATTAAACCGTTTTTCTTCTATGAATTCTTTCAGTTCCTTTTGGGTCTCATTAAGAAATCTCTTGCTTTCTGCTCCCATTTCACAAACAACCTTTAGTGACGTCTTTTAGTAGAAGAAGATTGAAGCTCGGTGGGTGACCAAGGCCCCCACTATTATAACTCCATTCGATTAATGTACCCTATTATACAATTCATTCCGATGTATATAATCATAAAATCCAAAGTAAAATCTTATGCAAAAAAGTAAAAAGCATAATTCGTTTGTACAGTTCCCAAACAGAGCCAGAAGTGCACTTAAGAAGTGGTGGCTCGTCTTCTTTAGGCACCTCGTACGCATTTCTGAAGTGCTACAATTGGTTTGTTTGTTCATTTAGAAATAAAGTTCGATCTTTCAAATGAGAATTCATTTCGTGTCTCATTAATGAATCGCTTTCTTTCTCTTTAAGCCCATCTTTCGCTCTAAGATATTATACAAAAGTGGACCCTTAAGAAAAGTCGTCTCAACGAAGAGAATTCGTTTTCAATTGAAATTAGAAGACATTTGTCTTCCATGAAAGAGAAATTGCACCATCAGACTGGACATTTGTCGGTCTATCATAATAGTAATTTGTTTCAGGTCAACAATATGATAAGATCATCTTTCGATCTAAGATATTATACAAAAGTGGACCCTTAAGAAAAGTCGTCTCAACGAAGGTAATACGTTTTCGATTTAAATCAGAAGACATTTGTCTTCCTTGACGAGAAATTGTACGATCGGAAAGGACTGCCGTGGTTCTAGCATAATAGTAATTTGTTTCAGGTCAACAATATGATAAGATCATCTTTCGCTCTAAGATATTATACAAAAGTGGACTCTAAGAAAAGGTGACTGAACGAAGGGAATTCGTTTTCGATTTAAATCAGAAGACATTTGTCTTCCTTGAAGAGAAATTGTTAGTTCGCAAAGGAATGCCGCGGATCTAGCATAATAGTAATTTGTTTCAGGTCAAGAAAAGGGATAAATGACAATGAAAGGTGTGTTTATATAATTTTAAATCGCTTTCAAGAATTATTTAAACATTGATTGCAATTTCTTCATTTTATTAACATAATTCACTTACTATATTATTTAATAAATTAATATCATTTATCTTTTAATATAAAAGTGTAAATTAATTTTGATTAAATTTTACAAAAATGCTTGATTTTGTGCGGTGAGTATGTTGTAAAATAGTTTGGATGTTATATTGGTGTTTATCTCAATTTGTTTCAACCTGCTATTGCAACTTCTGCTAGTAGTAGTAGCGCAAAGGGTAAAAAGGGAAAGTTGTGTAATTCGTCCTTGAATCCATCCCCTTCCACAACGACAGATGGAACCCTGTTCCAAGGAACAACCCCCCGCTGGCTGAAGGCAAACTTCCGCACATCGATCCCGCCCCCATCTTTCCACAACTTAAATTTCCCCTCTTGTGTGCAGTCTCAGCAAGGGGAAGAACGCCTTTCACATTCAGCTTACTCAATCTATTGAACGCTTTATACCCGTCAATCAGTGTTCCACATTGGTGCTTGGACTCCAGACGACGTTGAATAACAGACGCCTTTCTAGGTAAGAGAACCCTTTTGTTCCCTTCACCAATGTCGTTGCCCATCGCTGCACCCATTACAGAAGATCTACATCCTTCTTAAAGTGAGGCCAGCACACTTGTATACAATACTCAAGATGCGCCTAAGCATGGCCTTATTTATACAAAGGGATATTACTGCCAATACCCCATGAGGTGGCCTGGCAGCATGTCTACACTGCTCTGAGAATTCTAATGTCCCACTGCACAATAAACCCCAGGCATATTTCATTCTCCACTACCCTGAATGTTCTACCACACAGTTGGTACGTTGCTCTGGGATAATTGATACCCGGATGCAATACTTTGCATTGGTCAATGTTGAATTTCAACTGCCACATCTCAGCGCATCCAGCAGTTTTCATGGATTCTGTTGCAGTTAATGAGTTATTTAGGGAGGGGAATGTTTGCAGTTCATCAAAATCCATTTTGTGTTAGATATGCTAAAAGACCAAGACTCCTGGCCTGATTTCATAGAAGTTGGGAAATACAGGAATGCTGAACACAGCAAAAGGTAATTAGTGTTTTGAGGTGAAATCCTCGTGGTTTGCATTAGGTTCAAAGATTAACAGGGACATGCGACGGAGCATTATCGTGATGAAGAAAACGTGTATAAGTAAGAATACATGTACGTTATCAGAGCGTGGCATTAGATAAAAGGCAGGCAGGCGTTGGCATTTATAAGCCAATGAACACCCACCAATGATGCTACACCATCAGAAACAGTGACGCAACATAACCATAACCCAACATCCTCCTAACTTAGTTGTTGGCACAAGGCACAACAATAACAACAGATATTATTCCTACATTAACCACACCACAACCCAAGCCCTGCAGTAATAATATGAAGAATATGTGAACGAGTATAGATTTGGGGTACTACTAGTTAGAGCTGAATACACCCAACGACCATAAATAAATATACACTGGTGTGCAAAACGTAAGGTCCAACACTATTTCTAAAGGTTACAACTACATAATGAAACGAATTAGCCTGTGACGATTTACGTAACTGTCGCCGTTTACTAGAAAAATGGTGCACGGGCAAAACTTGAATCGTGATGAGAGGACTCACATAAACAGATAAAAGTAACACTTCAGCAGTTTCTTTATTTTTTATTTGGTTTTTAGGAGCATTAGGGACAAAGGGCATATTGCTCCAGGGATATGCGGTGGTCATTCCCTGACCTTTCCGCCTCCTCCGTATTTGGTGGTCATGGGCTCGAACCCAGGTCTAATCAAAAAGTGTGTGCTACACACTGCTGCTGCTGCCGCCCACTTGGTTATGGAGGCGGGAGCAATTCAGAAATTATGTGCAAATTACCGACTGGTGAGCACGATTGGTACAGACGTTCCAATGGTACGATTCATATGATGCTACAGACAACGTCTGGATCACTGTACCCGGGGTGGTTCGAATATTTGGGAAAGTCGAAGTGCGAGGAGTGTGGCTGCAGAGTTCGGTATCGCACATGGCATCGTCTAACATGCGTGGTCAGCCTTCCCACAACGACAGGTACAGCTTTTTGAATGGCGAGTGAGTGTTGCTGGTTAACGAAAAACAATGCCGAACGATGGCCGCTATATACTCGTACATGCGAAGAAGGACACGACACAGCCGGAACCATTGAAAACCAGCTGCTCAGGAGCACAAGACGCAGAGGCCATCGTGTTTTACAGTGGCCAGGCCACTGTACAAAGTTGAACTGTTTGCCCGACGGCCAGTACGCTGTGTCCCTTTAACACCTGACCATCAGACACATCGTTTTCAATGGTGCCTCGAACACAAGGACTGGACAGCAGCGCAACGGGATAAGGTACAAAGGTAAGGTATTCATTACTGATGAGAGTACATTAAGTCTCAGCAGCGATTCTGGAAATCAGCTGGTCTGGAGAGAGGTTGGCACATGGTTTCACCCCGCAAACTTAACTGAAAGGGATCGATATGGTGGTCGGGATGTGCTTGTCCTGTGATGCGTTATCTTGGATGGACGTACACAACTGCAGATACTGGAAGGCGGTACGGTAACCGGTGAATGCTACTGTGCTGAGGTAATACTTCCCCATGTACGTGTGTTCGGAGGTGCCATTGACCGCGACTTCGTGTTTATGGATGATAACGCCACACCCTATCGCACTGCAGCTGTCAATATGCTTTTCGAAAGTGAGCACAATGTTCGTATGGATTGGTCTGACCGTTCAAGACGATTTAAATCCCATCGAACACACGTGGAACGCTCTGGGGAGATGCTAAGCGGCACCTCGACACCCACCAGAAAATGTTCACCAGCAGAAGATGGCGCAGACAGAGGAATGGGCGATGTTACCGCAAGAATTTGTCAACAACATTGTTCTAAGTAAGGACAGGCGGTGCAAACCCTGCATCGACATTAGGGGTGGCCATATCTCCTACTGAGGACCACCTCTTCCCTTTGTTCTATCTTTGGCAGTGCTGATCGGTATCATGACAGCCAGTGCCATGTTGCCATTTTTGAATGAAGCCCCTCTGCACCATTTTGTTTCCGTTGTAGTTTCCTTCATCACTTCTGTTGTTGTTTTTGGGAGCATTAGCAACTAAGGCCATATTGCTCCAGGAATATGCGGTGGTCATTCCCTGACCTTTCCCCATCCTCCGTATTTGTTGGTATTTGGCTCGAACCTCGGTCTATTCAAGAAGCATGTGCTACGCACTGCTGCCCCTTCTCACCTAGCTGTGGAGGTGCCATTTTCATCACTTCTGTACTTCACGAGGTTCCTTTGGTATGCTTTTCAAATTTCCAAGCCACTCCTAAGAGAAGCTACAGGTGAAAACCTGACTGGTCCTTAAATTTTTCACATCAGTGTATAACTGTAAGCGATAATGATTTCAAAGTGGATAGGGGTAGTACCATCAACTGTAGGTCAATAATGCAATTCGAACCTGTAAAAGTAAAAAAAAAAAAAAAATAATATTAAAATTGTTGATGCTACAATTTCAATGATTTTAACGTCGTTGTCAAGGGCCAACCGTCAAAACCAAGAAAAAAGCGGCAAGAAGTAAGGCCTCCGTTTCTAATGAAAGCTGCCCGCAATGATATCTTATTCTGTAAGTAGCGTATTCTCGACACTCTGTGGATCGAGGATAGTGCAATTTTTGTACAAGCTCCGCGATAATGTGAGCCATGTGTCGGGCCCGAAGTATCATCCCTCTTTCAAAGTCGGACGCTTATCCAGACTAACATCGAATTACAGTGAATGTGTAAGCAGCGTGCTTATCTGACAAGCGGTGGATGATCAACAGCGCTAATTCTCCGAGGCACAAATTCCATTCCCAAAGATGTCTGAAAATATGTTTTCTGCAAAGCATTCCGCAGTTTACGATTCGACGACAGTTGCATGTACATACTCCCTTCCTGTTGCAAAATACGCTTTAACTGGATTACTGGGGTCAGCAGAATCTGGACATCGATCAAGATGCGTGATACCTTCGCTCTGTTCCTTCGACCACTCGTGGCTTAAGTTGTTAATGCTCCTAAAAACCAACATAACATCAACCACTCGTGCACACGGGATCTGAAGTCGGCAATTTTTTTACTGCCTTTTTCTCAACAGGATTGAATTAGTCGATCTAAGGTGAGGGAACGATGCTTTTTGTCCAGCAAATCGATCCGACAACACGAGCAATTTACAGCCAGAAGATATTATACAAAAGTGGACCCTGAAGAAAAGTCGTCTCAACGAAGGGAATACGTTTTCAATTGAAATCAGAAGACATTTGTCTTCCATGAAAGAGAAATTGCACCATCAGACTGGACATTCGTCGGTCTATCATAATAGTAATTTGTTTCAGGTCAACAATATGATAAGAACATCTTTCGATCTAAGATATTATACAAAAGTGGACTCTAAGAAAAGGTGACTCAACGAAGGGAATTCGTTTTCAATTTAAATCAGAAGACATTTATCTTCCATGAGAAGAAATTGCATCATCGGAATGGACAGTCGTGGATCTAAGAAATCGATCCGACAAGACGAGCAATTTATAGACAGAAGGGAAGAAGCAATATTAATCGCTAATGCTCCTAAAACCCTCCTACAACAAGAGTGGGCTCGACAAAGGCGCTGTATGAGTTACCACAACATCATAATCGCAGCAATACCCCCTAAGATAGGATTCTTGTGAGCCTCTTAACTCTGTTATCCGAACCTAATAACCAGTTTGCATACACTGGCGACAAGTTTATAGGTAAACGTTGATATTAGTGAGCTGTTAGATGATTGATATCAATTTGATTTTGCTGTTGAGAAAGGAACACCCTGGAGTAAGGAAGCGAACGCAGCACTCTTCGCTATGCACATATTTGACTGTGCTGGGGGATCATTTAAACACAGTCTGGCTTTTTACTTTTGATGAATTTTGGACGGTGACGTGAATGTAGGTATGTCTTCCAGCTTCTTGATTAGACCGGGGTTCGAGTTCGTCACCACCAAATACGGAAGATGCGGAAAGGCAAGGGAATGACCACCGCATATTCCCGGAGCAATATGGCCTTAGATGCTAATGCTCCTAAAAAAAAAAAAAAAAAACAGTTGCTAATGCTCCTAAAAATCAAACAACAACAACTGTGATGGTTGCACTGCTCTGTACAAGGCCAGAAGTGTGTGTAATATTCTGTTCGTGCAGTGTGCGTGTTTAGTTGATTCTGGCCTCTGTCACCAGACAGACGATCACCTGGAAAGGCTGCCCAGTGTCCGTCAACCCCACGGAGAGATGATAGGCCACAAGTACGCATGTAGTCCCTTATACAGAGAGAACACAACAAATCAGAACAATCTGCATGATGCTGAGTGCGGTTTCATGGGTGCATTCTTCAGTTGCACAGTTACTATAATTACCATCCTCCCTAAACACGGTGGAAAACACTCGGGTTCGAATCGTGCTGTCAATGACGTCACCAATTTCTGTGGGCTCTTTTTTTGACAACTCGGTAAGTTTGTCTTTATCACGCGAGGGGCCGACCGGGCTAGCCAGGTGGGTAAAGTGCCTGCCTGGCAACCCAAATGTCGCGGGTTCGAATCCCGCCTCGGGCTTGGATCAAAGTACTGCAAAAACCTTGGGAGGTGCACTATGGCTACAGAAGCAGATGCGCCAACAACTATAAAAAAAAAAAAGTCACGCGAGGGTAGCAAACATTTTTACTTCCGCAAATTACTTTTTGGTCAGAAATCACGCCGTTTTCAGACATTATACAATGTGGCCTCTCATCGCTGTGAGGATACCTGTTCACCCACCCACTCACCCACTGAAGAGAAGCCAATACGCTTCGAACCGGTACCGTCTGGGTGTCGGTATCCGCCGAAAATAAGTAGTTGTCTCCACAGGTGAGGGTTACTTATTCGAGTGCAATACCACGGCAACTCGTTGTGAAGGTATTCACAATATGATATATAAATAAAACTTCGGTATAAATAGAAATGGTGCGTGTTTGTGTGGTACCCACGGTTAAGTAAACGCCTTCATCTTCTTGGACATTGTAGAGTTGACACTCAATCCCATTTAATACACCTGTATTAAACTTTTACCCCACAATAAAATTAAACCGTTTTTCTTCTATGTATTGTTTCAATTCAATTTGGGTCTCATTAAGAAATCTCTTGCTTTCTGCTCCCATTTCACAAACAACCTTTAGTGACGTCTTTCAGTAGAAGAAGATTGGAGCTCGGTAGGTGGCCAAGGCCCCCACTATTATATCTCCATTCGATTAATGTACCCTATTATTCAATTCAATCCGATGTATATAATCATAAAATCCAATGTACAATCCTATGCAAAAAAGTAAAAAGCATAATTCGTTTGTACAGTTCCCAAACAGAGCCAGAAGTGCACTTAAGAAGTGGTGGCTCGTCTTCTTTAGTCATCTCGTACGCATTTCTGAAGTGCTACAATTGGTTTGTTTGTTCATTTAGAAATAAAGTTAGATCCTTCAAATGAGAATTCATTTCGTGTCTCATTAATGAATCGCTTTCTTTCTTTTTAAGCCCATCTTTCGCTCTAAGATATTATACAAAAGTGGACCCTTAAGAAAAGTCGTCTCAACGAAGGTAATACGTTTTCGATTTAAATCAGAAGACATTTGTCTTCCTTGACGAGAAATTGTACGATCGGAAAGGACTGCCGTGGTTCTAGCATAATAGTAATTTGTTTCAGGTCAACAATATGATAAGATCATCTTTCGCTCTAAGATATTATACAAAAGTGGACTCTAAGAAAAGGTGACTGAACGAAGGGAATTCGTTTTCGATTTAAATCAGAAGACATTTGTCTTCCTTGAAGAGAAATTGTTAGTTCGCAAAGGAATGCCGCGGATCTAGCATAATAGTAATTTGTTTCAGGTCAAGAAAAGGGATAAATGACCAGGAAAGGTGTGTATATATAATTTTAAATCGCTTTCATGAATTTTTTAAACTTTGATTGCAACTTTCTTCATTTTATTAACATAATTCATTTACTATTTTATTTAATAAATTAATATAATTTATCTTTTAATATAAAAGTGTAAATTAATTTTGATAAAAATTTACAAAAATGGTTCATTTTGTGCGGTGCGCATGTTGTAAAAGAGTTTGGATGTTATATTGGTGTTTATCTCAATTTGGTTCAACCTGCTATTGCAACTTCTGCTAGTAGTAGTAGCGGGAAAGGGAAAAATTACTGGCAAAAAATGTCATATACCGTAAGTAAAAAAAAAAAAAAAAACACGCACACAGTTCATCGATCTGTACCCTCCGAGAAAGTTGTGTAATTCTTCCTTGAATCCATCCCCTTCCACAACGACAGATGGAACCCTGTTCCAATGAACAACCCCCCGCTGGCTGAAGGCAAACTGCCGCACATCGATCCCGCCCCCATCTTTCCTCAACTTGAATTGATGTCCCCTCTTCTGTGCAGTCTCAGCAAGGGGAAGAACGCCTTTCACATTCAGCTTACTCAATCTATTGAACGCTTTATACCCGTCAATCAGTGTTCCACATAGGTGCTTGGACTCCAGACGATGTTGAATAACAGACGCCTTTCTAGGTAAGAGAACCCTTTTGTTCCCTTCACCAATGTCGTTGCCCATCGCTGCACCCATTACAGAAGATCTACATCCTTCTTAAAGTGAGGCCAGCACACTTGTATACAATACTCACGATGCGCCTAAGCATGGCCTTATTTATACAAAGGGATATTACTGCCAATACCCCATGAGGTGTCCTGGCAACATGTCTACACTGCTCTGAGAATTCTAATGTCCCACTGCACAATAAACCCCAGGCATATTTCATTCTCCACTACCCTGAATGTTCTACCACACAGTTGGTACGTTGCTCTGGGATAATTGATACCCGGATGCAATACTTTGCATTGGTCAATGTTGAATTTGACTCCTGCCCTGATTTCATAGCATTTGGGAAATACAGGAATGCTGAACACAGCAAAAGGTAATTAGTGTGTTGAGGTGAAATCCTCGTGGTTTGCATTAGGTTCAAAGATTAACAGGGACATGCGACGGAGCATTATCGTGATGAAGAAAACGTGTATAAGTAAGAATACATGTACGTCATCAGAGCGTGGCATTAGATAAAAGGCAGGCGTTGGCATTTATAAGCCAATGAACACCCACCAATGATGCTACACCATCAGAAACAGTGACGCAACATAACCATAACCCAACATCCTCCGAACTTAGCTGGTGGCACAAGGCACAACAATAACAAAAGATATTATTCCTGCATTAACCACAGCACAACCCAAACCCTGCAGTAATAATATGAAGAATATGTGAACGAGTATAGATTTGGGGTACTACTAGTTAGAGCTGAATACACCCAACGACCATAAATAAATATACACTGGTGTGCAAAACGTAAGGTCCAACACTATTTCTAAAGGTTACAACTACATAATGAAACGAATTAGCCTGTGGCGATTTACGTAACTGTCGCCGTTTACTAGAAAAATGGTGCACGGGCAAAACTTGAATCGTTATGAGAGGACTCGCATAAACAGATAAAAGTAACACTTCAGCAGTTTCTTTATTTTTTATTTGGTTTTTAGGAGCATTAGGGACAAAGGGCATATTGCTCCAGGGATATGCGGTGGTCATTCCCTGACCTTTCCGCATCCTCCGTATTTGGTGGTCATGGGCTCGAACCCAGGTCTAATCAAAAAGTGTGTGCTACGCACTGCTGCTGCTGCCGCCCACTTGGTTATGGAGGCGGGAGCAATTCAGAAATTACCGGCTGGTGAGCACGATTGGTACAGACGTTCCAATGGTACGATTCATATATTGCTACAGACAACGTCTCGATCACTGTACCCGGGGTGGTTCGAATATTTGGGAAAGTCGCAGTGCGAGGAGTGTGGCTGCAGAGTTCGGTATCGCACATGGCATCGTCTAACATGCGTGGTCAGCCTTCCCACAACGACAGGTACAGCTTTTTGAATGGCGAGTGTTGCTGGTTGACGAAAAACAATGCCGAACGATGGTCGCTATATACTCGTACAGGCGAAGAGGGACCGACACGAGACAGCTGGAACCATTGAAAACCAGCTGCTCAGGAGCACAAGAATCAGAGGCCATCGTGGTTTACAGTGGCCAGGCGACTGTACAAAGTTGGACTGTTTGCCCGACGGCCAGTATGCTGTGTCCCTTTAACACCTGACCATCAGACACATCGTTTTCAATGGTACCTCGAACACAAGGACTGGACAGCAGCGCAACGGGATAAGGTACAAAGGTAAGGTATTCATTACTGATGAGAGTACATTAAGTCTCAGCAGCGATTCTGGAAATCATCTGGTCTGGAGAGAGGTTGGCACATGGTTTCACCCCGCAAACATCACTGAAAGGGATCGATATGGTGGTCGGGATGTGCTTGTCCTGTGATGCGTTATCTTGGATGGACGTACACAACTACAGATACTGGAAGGCGGTACGGTAACCGGTGAATGCTACTGTGCTGAGGTAATACTTCCCCATGTACGTGTGTTCGGAGGTGCCATTGACCGCGACTTCGTGTTTATGGATGATAACGCCACACCCCATCGCACTGCAGCTGTCAATATGCTTTTCGAAAGTGAGCACAATGTTCGTATGGATTGGTCTGACCGTTCAAGACGATTTAAATCCCATCGAACACACGTGGAACGCTCTGGGGAGATGCTAAGCGGCACCTCGACACCCACCAGAAAATGTTCACCAGCAGAAGATGGCGCAGACAGAGGAATGGGCGATGTTACCGCAAGAATTTGTCAACAACATTGTTCTAAGCAAGGACAGGCGGTGCAAACCCTGCATCGACATTAGGGGTGGCCATATCTCCTACTGAGGACCACCTCTTCCCTTTGTTCTATCTTTGGCAGTGCTGATCGGTATCACGACAGCCAGTGCCATGTTGCCATTTTTGAATGAAGCCCCTCTGCACCATTTTGTTTCCGTTGTAGTTTCCTTCATCACTTCTGTTGTTGTTTTTGGGAGCATTAGCAACTAAGGCCATATTGCTCCAGGAATATGCGGTGGTCATTCCCTGACCTTTCCCCATCCTCCGTATTTGTTGGTATTTGGCTCGAACCTCGGTCTATTCAAGAAGCATGTGCTACGCACTGCTGCCCCTTCTCACCTAGCTGTGGAGGTGCCATTTTCATCACTTCTGTACTTCACGAGGTTCCTTTGGTATGCTTTTCAAATTTCCAAGCCACTCCTAAGAGAAGCTACAGGTGAAAACCTGACTGGTCCTTAAATTTTTCACATCAGTGTATAACTGTAAGCGATAATGATTTCAAAGTGGATAGAGGTAGTACCAACAACTGTAGGTCAATAATGCAATTCGAACCTGTAAAATTAAAAAAAAAAAAAAATAATATTAAAATTGTTGATGCTACAATTTCAATGATTTTAACGTCGTTGTCAAGGGCCAACCGTCAAAACCAAGAAAAAAGCGGCAAGAAGTAAGGCCTCCGTTTCTAATGAAAGCTGCCCACGATGAGATCTTATTCTGTAAGTATCGTATTCTCGACACTCTGTGGATCGAGGATAGTGCAATTTTTGTACAAGCTCCGCGATAATGTGAGCCATGCGTCGGGCCCGAAGTATCATCCCTCTTTCAAAGTCGGACGCTTATCCAGACTAACATCGAATTACAGTGAATGTGTAAGCAGCGTGCTTATCTGACAAGCGGTGGGTGATCAACAGCGCTAATTCTCCGAGGCACCAATTCCATTCCCAAAGATGTCTGAAAATATGTTTTCTGCAAAGCATTCCGCAGTTTACGATTCGATGACAGTTGCATGTACATACTCCCTTCCTGGTGCAAAATACGCTTTAACTGGATTACTGGGGTCAGCAGAATCTGGACATCGATCAAGATGCGTGATACCTTCGCTCTGTTCCTTCGACCACTCGTGGCTTAAGTTGTTAATGCTCCTAAAAACCAACATAACAACATAACATCAACCACTCGTGCACACGGGATCTGATGAAGTCGGCAATTTTTTTACTGCCTTTTTCTCAACGGGATTGAATTAGTCGATCTAAGGTGAGGGAACGATGCTTTTTTGTCCAGCAAATCGTTCCGACAACACGAGCAATTTACAGCCAGAAGATATTATACAGAAGTGGACCCTGAAGAAAAGTCGTCTCAACGAAGGGAATACGTTTTCAATTGAAATCAGAAGACATTTGTCTTCCATGAAAGAGAAATTGCACCATCAGACTGGACATTTGTCGGTCTATCATAATAGTAATTTGTTTCAGGTCAACAATATGATAAGATCATCTTTCGATCTAAGATATTATACAAAAGTGGACCCTTAAGAAAAGTCGTCTCAACGAAGGTAATACGTTTTCGATTTAAATCAGAAGACGTTTGTCTTCCTTGACGAGAAATTGTACGATCGGAAAGGACTGCCGTGGTTCTAGCATAATAGTAATTTGTTTCAGGTCAACAATATGATAAGATCATCTTTCGCTCTAAGATATTATACAAAAGTGGACTCTAAGAAAAGGTGACTGAACGAAGGGAATTCGTTTTCGATTTAAATCAGAAGACATTTGTCTTCCTTGAAGAGAAATTGTTAGTTCGCAAAGGAATGCCGCGGATCTAGCATAATAGTAATTTGTTTCAGGTCAAGAAAAGGGATAAATGACCAGGAAAGGTGTGTATATATAATTTTAAATCGCTTTCATGAATTTTTTAAACTTTGATTGCAAATTTCTTCATTTTATTAACATAATTCATTTACTATTTTATTTAATAAATTAATATAATTTATCTTTTAATATAAAAGTGTAAATTAATTTTGATAAAAATTTACAAAAATGGTTCATTTTGTGCGGTGCGCATGTTGTAAAAGAGTTTGGATGTTATATTGGTGTTTATCTCAATTTGGTTCAACCTGCTATTGCAACTTCTGCTAGTAGTAGTAGCGGGAAAGGGAAAAATTACTAGCAAAAAATGTCATATACCGTAAGTAAAAAAAAAAAAAAAAACACGCACACAGTTCATCGATCTGTACCCTCCGAGAAAGTTGTGTAATTCTTCCTTGAATCCATCCCCTTCCACAACGACAGATGGAACCCTGTTCCAATGAACAACCCCCCGCTGGCTGAAGGCAAACTGCCGCACATCGATCCCGCCCCCATCTTTCCTCAACTTGAATTGATGTCCCCTCTTCTGTGCAGTCTCAGCAAGGGGAAGAACGCCTTTCACATTCAGCTTACTCAATCTATTGAACGCTTTATACCCGTCAATCAGTGTTCCACATAGGTGCTTGGACTCCAGACGATGTTGAATAACAGACGCCTTTCTAGGTAAGAGAACCCTTTTGTTCCCTTCACCAATGTCGTTGCCCATCGCTGCACCCATTACAGAAGATCTACATCCTTCTTAAAGTGAGGCCAGCACACTTGTATACAATACTCACGATGCGCCTAAGCATGGCCTTATTTATACAAAGGGATATTACTGCCAATACCCCATGAGGTGGCCTGGCAACATGTCTACACTGCTCTGAGAATTCTAATGTCCCACTGCACAATAAACCCCAGGCATATTTCATTCTCCACTACCCTGAATGTTCTACCACACAGTTGGTACGTTGCTCTGGGATAATTGATACCCGGATGCAATACTTTGCATTGGTCAATGTTGAATTTCAACTGCCACATCTCAGCGCATCCAGCAGTTTTCATGGATTCTGTTGCAGTTAATGAGTTATTTAGGGAGGGGAATGTTTGCAGTTCATCAAAATCCATTTTGTGTTAGATATGCTAAAAGACCAAGACTCCTGCCCTGATTTCATAGCATTTGGGAAATACAGGAATGCTGAACACAGCAAAAGGTAATTAGTGTGTTGAGGTGAAATCCTCGTGGTTTGCATTAGGTTCAAAGATTAACAGGGACATGCGACGGAGCATTATCGTGATGAAGAAAACGTGTATAAGTAAGAATACATGTACGTCATCAGAGCGTGGCATTAGATAAAAGGCAGGCGTTGGCATTTATAAGCCAATGAACACCCACCAATGATGCTACACCATCAGAAACAGTGACGCAACATAACCATAACCCAACATCCTCCGAACTTAGTTGGTGGCACAAGGCACAACAATAACCAAAGATATTATTCCTGCATTAACCACAGCACAACCCAAACCCTGCAGTAATAATATGAAGAATATGTGAACGAGTATAGATTTGGGGTACTACTAGTTAGAGCTGAATACACCCAACGACCATAAATAAATATACACTGGTGTGCAAAACGTAAGGTCCAACACTATTTCTAAAGGTTACAACTACATAATGAAACGAATTAGCCTGTGGCGATTTACGTAACTGTCGCCGTTTACTAGAAAAATGGTGCACGGGCAAAACTTGAATCGTTATGAGAGGACTCGCATAAACAGATAAAAGTAACACTTCAGCAGTTTCTTTATTTTTTATTTGGTTTTTAGGAGCATTAGGGACAAAGGGCATATTGCTCCAGGGATATGCGGTGGTCATTCCCTGACCTTTCCGCATCCTCCGTATTTGGTGGTCATGGGCTCGAACCCAGGTCTAATCAAAAAGTGTGTGCTACGCACTGCTGCTGCTGCCGCCCACTTGGTTATGGAGGCGGGAGCAATTCAGAAATTACCGGCTGGTGAGCACGATTGGTACAGACGTTCCAATGGTACGATTCATATATTGCTACAGACAACGTCTCGATCACTGTACCCGGGGTGGTTCGAATATTTGGGAAAGTCGAAGTGCGAGGAGTGTGGCTGCAGAGTTCGGTATCGCACATGGCATCGTCTAACATGCGTGGTCAGCCTTCCCACAACGACAGGTACAGCTTTTTGAATGGCGAGTGTTGCTGGTTGACGAAAAACAATGCCGAACGATGGTCGCTATATACTCGTACAGGCGAAGAGGGACCGACACGAGACAGCTGGAACCATTGAAAACCAGCTGCTCAGGAGCACAAGAATCAGAGGCCATCGTGGTTTACAGTGGCCAGGCGACTGTACAAAGTTGGACTGTTTGCCCGACGGCCAGTATGCTGTGTCCCTTTAACACCTGACCATCAGACACATCGTTTTCAATGGTACCTCGAACACAAGGACTGGACAGCAGCGCAACGGGATAAGGTACAAAGGTAAGGTATTCATTACTGATGAGAGTACATTAAGTCTCAGCAGCGATTCTGGAAATCATCTGGTCTGGAGAGAGGTTGGCACATGGTTTCACCCCGCAAACATCACTGAAAGGGATCGATATGGTGGTCGGGATGTGCTTGTCCTGTGATGCGTTATCTTGGATGGACGTACACAACTGCAGATACTGGAAGGCGGTACGGTAACCGGTGAATGCTACTGTGCTGAGGTAATACTTCCCCATGTACGTGTGTTCGGAGGTGCCATTGACCGCGACTTCGTGTTTATGGATGATAACGCCACACCCCATCGCACTGCAGCTGTCAATATGCTTTTCGAAAGTGAGCACAATGTTCGTATGGATTGGTCTGACCGTTCAAGACGATTTAAATCCCATCGAACACACGTGGAACGCTCTGGGGAGATGCTAAGCGGCACCTCGACACCCACCAGAAAATGTTCACCAGCAGAAGATGGCGCAGACAGAGGAATGGGCGATGTTACCGCAAGAATTTGTCAACAACATTGTTCTAAGCAAGGACAGGCGGTGCAAACCCTGCATCGACATTAGGGGTGGCCATATCTCCTACTGAGGACCACCTCTTCCCTTTGTTCTATCTTTGGCAGTGCTGATCGGTATCACGACAGCCAGTGCCATGTTGCCATTTTTGAATGAAGCCCCTCTGCACCATTTTGTTTCCGTTGTAGTTTCCTTCATCACTTCTGTTGTTGTTTTTGGGAGCATTAGCAACTAAGGCCATATTGCTCCAGGAATATGCGGTGGTCATTCCCTGACCTTTCCCCATCCTCCGTATTTGTTGGTATTTGGCTCGAACCTCGGTCTATTCAAGAAGCATGTGCTACGCACTGCTGCCCCTTCTCACCTAGCTGTGGAGGTGCCATTTTCATCACTTCTGTACTTCACGAGGTTCCTTTGGTATGCTTTTCAAATTTCCAAGCCACTCCTAAGAGAAGCTACAGGTGAAAACCTGACTGGTCCTTAAATTTTTCACATCAGTGTATAACTGTAAGCGATAATGATTTCAAAGTGGATAGAGGTAGTACCAACAACTGTAGGTCAATAATGCAATTCGAACCTGTAAAATTAAAAAAAAAATAAAATAATATTAAAATTGTTGATGCTACAATTTCAATGATTTTAACGTCGTTGTCAAGGGCCAACCGTCAAAACCAAGAAAAAAGCCGCAAGAAGTAAGGCCTCCGTTTCTAATGAAAGCTGCCCACGATGAGATCTTATTCTGTAAGTATCGTATTCTCGACACTCTGTGGATCGAGGATAGTGCAATTTTTGTACAAGCTCCGCGATAATGTGAGCCATGCGTCGGGCCCGAAGTATCATCCCTCTTTCAAAGTCGGACGCTTATCCAGACTAACATCGAATTACAGTGAATGTGTAAGCAGCGTGCTTATCTGACAAGCGGTGGATGATCAACAGCGCTAATTCTCCGAGGCACCAATTCCATTCCCAAAGATGTCTGAAAATATTTTCTGCAAAGCATTCCACAGTTTACGATTCGATGACAGTTGCATGTACATACGACTCCCTTCCTGTTGCAAAATACACTTTAACTGGATTACTGAGGTCAGCAGAATCTGGACATCGATCAAGATGCGTGATACCTTCGCTCTGTTCCTTCGACCACTCGTGGCTTAAGTTGTTAATGCTCCTAAATACCAACATAACAACAACAACATAACATCAACCACTCGTGCACACGGGATCTGATGACGTCGGCAATTTTTTTACTGCCTTTTTCTCAACGGAATTCAATTAGTCGATCTAAGGTGAGGGAACGATGCTTTTCTGTCGAGCAAATCGATCCGACAACACGAGCAATTTACCGCCAGAAGATATTATACAAAAGTGGACCCTTAAGAAAAGTCGTCTCAACGAAGGGAATACATTTTCAATTGAAATCAGAAGACATTTGTCTTCCATGAGAAGAAATTGCACCATCATACTGGACATTCGTCGGTCTAGCAAAATAGTAATTTGTTTCAGGTCAACAATATGATAAGATCATCTTTCGCTCTACGATATTATACAAACGTGGACTCTAAGAAAAGGTGACTCGACGAAGGGAATTCGTTTTCAATTTAAATCAGAAGACATTTGTCTTCCTTGAAAAGAAATTGTACGATCGGAAAGGACTGCCGTGGTTCTAGCATAATAGTAATTTGTTTCAGGTCAACAATATGATAAGATCATCTTTCGCTCTAAGATATTATACAAAAGTGGACTCTAACAAAAGGTGACTGAACGAAGGGAATTCGTTTTCGATTTAAATCAGAAGACGTTTGTCTTCCCTGAAGAGACATTTTACGGTCGGAAAGGACTGCCGTGATTCTAGCTTTATAGTAATTTGTTTCAGGTCAACAAAAGGGATAAATGACCAGGAAAGGTGTGTTTATATAATTTATATCGCTTTCATGAATTTTTTAAACTTTGATTGCAAATTGCGTCATTTTATTAACATAATTCAGTTACTATTTTATTTAATAAATTAATATAATTTACGCTTTTAATATAAAAGTGTAAATTAATTTTGATAAAAATTTACAAAAATGGTTCATTTTGTGCGGTGCGCATGTTGTAAAAGAGTTTGGATGTTATATTGGTGTTTATCTCAATTTGGTTCAACCTGCTATTGCAACTTCTGCTAGTAGTAGTAGCAGCGGGAAAGGGAAAAATTACTGGCAAAAAATGTCATATACCGTAAGTAAAAAAAAAAAAAAACACGCACACAGTTCATCGATCTGTTCCCACCGAGAAAGTTGTGTAATTCTTCCTTGAATCCATCCCCTTCCACAACGACAGATGGAACCCTGTTCCAATGAACAACCCCCAGCTGGCTGAAGGCCAACTGCCGCACATCGATCCCGCCCCCATCTTTCCTCAACTTGAATTGTTGTCCCCTCTTGTGTGCAGTCTCAGCAAGGGGAAGAACGCCTTTCACATTCAGCTTACTCAATCTATTGAACGCTTTATACCCGTCAATCAGTGTTCCACATAGGTGCTTGGACTCCAGACGATGTTGAATAACAGACGCCTTTCTAGGTAAGAGAACCCTTTTGTTCCCTTCACCAATGTCGTTGCTCATCGCTGGACCCATTACAGAAGATCTACATCCTTCTTAAAGTGACGGCAGCACACTTGTATACAATACTCAAGATGCGCCTAAGCATGGCCTTATTTATACAAAGGGATATTACTGCCAATACCCCATGAGGTGGCCTGGCAGCATGTCTACACTGCTCTGAGAATTGGTACGATTCATATGGTGCTACAGACAACGTTCGGGTCACTGCACCCGGGGTGGTTCGTATATTTGGGAAGGTCGAAGTGGGAGGAGTTTGGCTGCATAGTTCGGTATCGCACATAGCATCGTCTCACATGAGTGGTAAGCCTTCCCAAACGACAGGTACAGCTTTTCAAATGACGAGTGTTGCTGGTTAACGCAAAACAATGTCGAACGATGGCCGCTATATACTCGTACAGACCAAGAGGGACCGACACAAGACAGCTGGAACCACTGAAAACCAGCTGCTCAGGACGCAGACGCTATCGTGGTTTACAGTGGCCAGCCGACTGCACAAAGTTGGACTGTTTGCCCGAGGGCCAGTACGCTGTGTCCCTTTAACACCTGACCATCAAACACACCGTTTACAATGTTGCCTCGAACACAAGGACTGGACAGCAGCGCAATGGGATAAGGTATTCATTACTAATGAAAGTACGTCCCATCCCAGCAGCGATTCTTTACGTCAGCCGGTCTGGCGAGAGGTTGGCACACGGTATCACCCCGCAAACATCAGTGAAAGGGATCGATATGGTGGTCGCAGTTTTCTTGTCCTGGGAGGCGTTATCTTGGATGGACGTACACAACGCCAGATACTGGAAGGCGGTATGGTAACCGGTGCACGCTACTGTACTGAGGTAATACTTCCCCTTGTACGTGGGTCCCGAGGTGCCATTGACCCCTAGTTCATGTTTATGGATGATAACGCCACACCCCATCGCACTGCAGCTGTCAACATGCCTTTCGAAAGTGAGGACAATGTTTATGGATTTGTCTGCCCGTTTCAGACGATCTAAATCCCATCGAACACACGTGGTACGCTCTGGGGAGATGCCTAGCGGCAGTCGACACCCATCAGAAAATGTTCACTAGCAGAAGATGGCGCTGACAGAGGAATGGACGATGTTACCGCAAGAACTTATCAACAACATTGTTCTAAGTATGGACAGGCGGTGCAAACCCTGCATCGACATTTGAGGTGACCATATCTCCTACTGAGGGCCATCCCTTCCCTTTGTTCTTTCTTTGGCAGTGATGATCTGTATTATGGCAGCCAGTGCCATGTTGCCATTTTTGAATGAAGTCCCTCTGTACCATTTTGTTTCCGTTGTAGTTTCCTTCCTCACTTCTGTTGTCGTTATTTGGTTTTTAGGAGCATTAGCAACTAAGGCCATATTGCTCCAGGAATATGCGGTGGTCATTCCCTGACCTTTCTACATCCTCTGTATTTGTTGGTGACGGTTCTCCAACCCTGGTCTATTCAAGAAGCATGTGCTACGCGCTGCTGTCCCTTCCCACCTGACTATGGTGGTGCCATTTTCATCACTTCTGTACCTCACGAGGTTCCTTTGGTATGCTTTTCCTATATCCAAGCCACGCATAAGAGAGGCTACAGGTGAAAACCTGACTGGTCCTTAACTTTTTCACACCGGTGTATAACTGCAAGCGATAATGATTTCAAAGTGGATAGGGGTAGTACCATCAACCATCAACCGTAGGTCAATAATGCAATTCGAACCTGTAAAAATTAAAAAAAATATATATATATAATAATATTGAAAGTAGTTGATGCTACAATTTCGATGATTTTAACTTCATTGTCAAGGGTCAATCGTCAAAACCAAGAAAAAGTGTGGCAAGAAGTAAGGCCTCCGTTTCTAATGAAAGCTGTCCACGATGAGATCTTATTCTGGAAGTGGCGTATTCTCGACACTCTGTCGATCGGGGATAGTGCGATTTTTGTACCACCTCCGCGATACTATGACCCGTGCGTCGGGCACCAAGTATCATTCCTCTTTCTAGGTCGGACAGTTATCCAGGCTAACATCGAATTACCGTGTATGTGTAAGCAGCGTCCTTATATATCTGACAAGCGGTGGGTTCATCCACTAAAGAGAGCAGTGACAGCCGCGCGTTGCCCAGGAACCAGATATCCCATGAATTGCGTCCTTTCAGTGTATCCCATGTAGGCTGATTTAAGAATTTTGAACAACTCACGCTTTTATATGTAGCACTGAACTGGAAGGTGCATAAAAGTAAATATAACAGAATTGCTTAAAACACGAATGTATTTGTAGGTAGAATTTGTATTTTTTTCAGGAATGAAAGCTGAAATCTCATTAATAAATCACTTCCTTTTTGTTTACATTTCATTACCAACATTGGACACGTGTTTCACTCTAATCCCAAGGGGACTCAGGACTCAATGAGACCAATTCTTTCTTTTGCAATAAAATCAGAAGTCTTCCAAGACATATTTAGAAATTCGCTTTATTTATTGCATTGACAAAGGCTTTCCTTTAGGTCTTCCATCATCAATAGAATGCACCAATTCCAAAGAATTGAATTGTTATCTAATTTTAAATCACTTTCATATACAGTATTTAAAAAAAACTTTATTTCCATTTTTTTTTTTATTAGCATAATTCACCTACTATTTTATTTAATAAATTATATTAATAAATATTTAAAAATATTTCATAACTTGTATTTATGTAAAGTTTTCAAACTAATGTTTATTAAAATTTCCATTTGTACACAGGTTTCTAATTTAATATCACGCGATCACACAAAACACGCAAGGGTCGTTTTATTGTCGTTATGCATTATCACAGGTTTGTTGTGTGCCTTTTCCCTCCCCATTAACAACTTCAAATACACTGCATCGCCACTTTATTAGCTACACACACATTGAGGTAGCGATGTCATGGCTGTTGCTCATTAAACTGGCTTTGGTCCTAACGAAAGGCACATCTTGGAGTGAAATACTATGAGTCCCACCCTGCATGATCTTTCAGTTATGACCTCAGAGGTGTTCCGCCACCGTTCGCAAGAATAACAGCGCTAATTCTTCGAGGCACCGTTTCCATTCCCAAAGATGTCTGAAAAGATGTTTTGTGCAAAGGTTTCCACAGTTTACGATTTGATGACAGTTGCGTGTACATACGACTCCGTTCCTGTTGCAAAATAGACTTCAACTGGATTACTGAGGTCAGGAGAATCTGGACACCGATCAAGATGGGTGATACCTTCGCTCTGGTCCTTCAACCACTCGTGCACACTGGGCCTGATGACGTCAGCAATTTTGTACAGCCTTTTTCTCAACGAGGCTGAATTAGTCGATCTAAGGTGAGGGAAGTATGCTTTTTTGTCCAGCAAATCGATCCGACAACACGAGCAATTTATAGACAGAAGGGAGGAAGCAATATTAGTCGCTGATGCTCCTAAACCCTTCTACAACAAGAGTGGGCTCGACCAAGGTGCATTATGAGCTACCATAGCAGCATAATCGCAGCAATACCCATTAAGAGAGGTTTCTTGTGAGCCTCTTAAATCTGTTATCTGTCCTTAATAACCAGTTTGTATACACTGGCGACAAGTTGATTAGGTACACGTTGATATTAGTGAGCTATTCGTTGGTTGACATCAATTTGATTTTTCTGCTGAGAAAGGAACACCATGGACTAAGGAAGCGAAGGCAGCACTCATCGCTATGCACAGCTTTTGGCTGTCCTGGGGGATCATTAAACACAGTCTGGATTTTTGCTTTTGGTGAACGTTGGACGGTGGCGTGAGTGTAGATATGTCTTACAACTTCTCTATGTAGAAAACGATCTGTGCTCCGAAGTCAGTAGTGTTTCTTCGATGATACGAAGTTGGTGGTGTTCATTCGGTAACGGCTGCAAGATCTCATCTAGAATGCATTTTGTGTTTGGAAATTGCAGTAATACAGCTGTGTAATTGGTAGTAGCATTAACATAGGCATATGATACAACAGATGAAGCTCATATTTCATATAGAGGACCCGTGAGTTGTCTAGCAGCATGTACACAACCTGACTGGGCCGCAAAACACCAGCTGAAAATTTCACCCATAAATATCTCTTCAGTCCTGCTTAAAGGAACCCTGCAATTGCGACGACCGCCGGGAATCAAAATTTACAATGTCACCATTAAATTTGTAAACCAACTTAAGTAGCTAGGCGTAGTCCTGGGTAACAACCTCTCGTTCCTGCCGCTGCTAAAGTTCATAAGAAAAAAACATCAGGAGCTATTCTGCACTGGTAGTCAGAGTTACTAGGAAAGTTTGGGACTGAAAAAAGAACGCTGACGCTATGTTATAAGACAACGATTCTCTCAGCAATTACTTATGCCTCAGCAATTTGGTTCAAAAAATTGCATTGGCAATGAATAGAAGAATCCTGGACATGATCCAAAGGATGATACTCTTAACTACGATGCGTGGATATAGCACAGTGAATAACCCAATACTGCAGGTACTTGCTGGAGCGCTTCCTTTGGACCTGTAGGTCGTTCGCATAGGTCTGCTATACAGCATATCCAGGGGAGTAGCGGCCACACATCTGGACGACACAACTGACCCAGCGAACAACCTGAAAACAGAAAAAAACTATACTACAGTTCCACCTGCTAAAATTATGACAGAGCAGATGGACGGAGACCACCAATGGCGAAATAACCGGAAGATATCTAGCAGACTTCCAGAAAATTTAACCAAAACAGCCCACCTGGTACTTCCCAGCGTATCATATGACATATGGCATTACAGTCACTAAAAGTGTCGAAGTAGGGATTCCACAAAGTGGTTCTCTCTCAGCCTTGCTATTTGCAGCAATATTTGTTCCACTAATGGATCAAATTCCAGCTTTCCTATCGTATGCTGATGATATTGTATGCTGCTTGCCAGGCAAACGCCATGTTGGTGATTCACAAGAAAGACAAACCTCCTCTGAAACTGTAAACAGCTACCCAAATACATTCTATAAGCATGCCAAATTTTTTGGCCTGTCAGTCAATCCAGAGAAGTCAAACAATCTCATCTTTACGCCAAGTCGGAAGACTTCTGCTGATACTGCATCTTCTCTATTTGCACAAATAGAGAAGATGCAGTATCAGCAACTCTTGTGCAAATAGTAAGTGAATTTATTAGCATAATTCACTTACTATTTTATTTAATAAGTTGTATCCATTTATTAAATATTCAAATACTCAGTACGTGAGGACTCAACGAGACCAATTCTTTCTTTTTGCAATAAAATCAGAAGACTTTTGTCTTCCAAGAGATAGAAATTTGCCTTATTTATTGTGGTGGCAAATACTTTCATTTAGGTCTTCCATCATCAATAGAATGCATGAATTCCACAGAATGGTATGGTTATCTAATTTTAAATCACTTTCATATATTTAAAAATTTGCATTTTTTTTTATTTTATTAGCATAATTCATTTACTATTTTATTTAATAAATTGTATCCATTTATTAAATATTTCATAAATATTCAAATATTTAATAAATTGTATTCATGTAAAGGTTTGAACTAATGTTTATTAAAATTTCCATTTGTGCACTCGTTTCTAATTGACATTTTCACGTGGTCACGCAAAACATGTAAGGGTCGTTTCGGAAGAAATTCTTCAGACAACACAGGTTGCACAGTATAGCATGCAACGGTAGGTAGGGGGTTGTCATTACTGCGTCCAGCGCGTGGAGTACAGATAAGTCCTCGAAGACTGGTGGCGTCAGTCACACCGGTAGGCATCTGAGAGAGAGAAGAAGAATTTTCCTGGATGCAACCTGAGTGATTTTTAGATTTGTGTACAAAAGAGCTCTGGGATCAGAAGGTGAATGCGTTCCCCATGACCCTGTTCATCCAATCCGTCGCATTACCCAGTACTCGACTGCCAGGAATCTGTTTATATAAGACGTCGTGGCAGAAGACCAGATTGGTGACGCATACACGTGATCACAATGGGTTGTAGGCACCGCTGGACGTATCCTCCAACTACATCGACCTTGAGCAACCCCGCCAACTCTTCTGCCATTGCCCACATCGCTGAGAACGTCTTAGATTTCATGGTCGAAAAATGGTTCTGAAAAGTGAGGCCCTCGACCCAAGTCAAGCCGAGGTCGGTGTGAGACTTTACTTTCTTTATCTGCAATCCGTCGTGTGATGTCATTTCGATTCTCTTCTTTTTTTAAGGTAATTTGAGCTGATTTTGATATGTTTAGCCCCAGTTCTATTTGCAGTAGACAGGCTACGAAGCTGATGATGAGGACGGAGACTCGCTGATTTTTGTTCTGCGTGTTTAGATGTTATGTATAATTTGAGGTTATCTGCATATGATGAGAATTGGTGTACCTTGCGATGAAAGGTTCAAGAGCAGCAGCGAACAGCAGACCGGACAGGACAGCTCCCTGCGGTACTCCTCGCGTTATAACGCACTCCTGTTGGGAGGATTTATGGCTGATGATCAGTTGTCTTGGTGTAAGGATACGGTTGATGGTTTCTAACAGGCGTCCTGTAATGCCAAAGTACTTTTCCAGAATGTAGATGAGAGCTTATCATAAACAGATCAAATATCAAGGAAGATGACGTCCAGCTGAGAGCAGTTTCAATTTTAAGTTCAGTCTCACGCATGTAAGTGTTCTTATACGTGAACAGAGATTGGATGTGAGAACTTTCCTGTCTAATCCATCCCTAACTACTTCAAATGCACTTTATTAGCTACACCTTTCTTCGAATAGTGAGCAGATGGGTGTTCCAAATGCAATTGTGTTTAGTGCTCAGAAAAGGTGAATCCTGGATTGAAAAATGCAAGGCAGTACACTCATTAATCAACGAAATATGGCCACCTACCTCAGTGTTCAGCCACCGTTCGTGTCCTCGTGGGTAGCACAGATGGTAGGATTACCTTCAGTTATAGTCCCCCACTTGTAATTAAATCTCTCTCCTTTATCTTTGACCACAGCGGTTTCTTTACATACAGTCCATTTTATGGTATTGTGGTCAAAAACAAATCCGTGAGAAGATGAAAGCTGAATATAAGGAGTTAGTTGTATTCGGGTTTTAGGTCCATCAGTGTCTAAGGCCATATTCATACTATCTCTGTGAATTCCGTGTGTTCTGTGGTCGATTTTCTGTTTGTTGGATGAAAACCTCCGAGTTTCCTGGAGGAAAACACCATTCTAACTTCGCCTGAGACCGACTAACTTGGCCACGTTGTGAAAAATGCCCGTAAAAATTCGTCACGTCGTCGACAGAACTGCACTCATGTATTTTTCAACCGGTATGGGAGGACAGATATTCTACCAATTGTGCTACCAACGAGGACATATGAGGAAGACTGCTCATCTTATGAGACCTTGAAAAATTTGAAGAGGGAGATCTGATGTGGACGAAGCAGTGTGCACGTGGACAAAGAGCAAGAAGGCCATCTCCACCACAGATCCTACCATTGTGGCTAAAGTGGAACAGCTAGCCCTTGAAGACAGATGTGTGACTATAAATTTTATACCAAATGAAAATTAGCCATGGGTTTGTTTGCACTATATAATGCATAATACATGAGTGCCCACCACATGTGTCTCACATGGCAGCTTGATGGATTCCAAGATTCTTGACTCTATTTCAAAAGCCCTAACCGTTGGAGCTTTGTAGAGAATGTTGATGATTTTTTTCATCCAATCGCGACGATTGAAGAATGCTTGCTACATTGCTTTGGCTCTGCAACAAAACTGATGAACAAACAATGGAAACATTCATCTTTATCAACTCCAAAAAATCCAAGATTCAATTGTCTACCAGCAAGTTCATGTTTTCAGTCTTCTTGGACTAAAAGTATTGTCCATGCAGATTATATCCCAAAAGGCAACAGCATCAATAGGGTTACAGAAACCCCCTGAGGAAGTTTAAAGAGGGCTTTCAAGTTTAAGAGACCCTTGCCAGCAAATTTACAAATTCCTTACTGCAATTTCTAGGCGAACATAAATACTGATTGACTATCGCTCGTAATAGAAGTAGGTCTGTGTTCTGTGAAGTGGGTGGCTTATTCAAACTATCCATAATGCCATGTAGAATTTCCGAATCAACCATTCGGACAACCGATCCATTAGCCTTATTTACTTGGTACCATTTTTGTACCGTGTTGTGTGCCTGGCTAATATTTTTGATTTCTGCCGCATACATTTCAACAGATCCACGTCATTTTAAAATGACAGGACTGGGGGCCTCATTTTAGTAAGGATGTAGAGTTGCTAGAATGAGTACAGAGAAGGGCAACAAGATTGGTGAGAGGAACAGAGGGGTGCTCTTATGAAGAAAGGCTTAAGTTCTGCAAGTTGCAGCATCTGGACTGCGACATGATCTGATTGAGGTGTACAACGACTTCAATGGATTGATAAGGCTCAATGCTGATGGAATACTTCCACTTGCTCAGATTAAGAACCTGAGGGGACAAAACTTAAAATTGAGAAAAGACAGCTGCAAAATAGATGCGCCGAAGTTTGCCTTTAGTGAGCGGGTAGTTGATTGGTGGAATAAACTTCCATCTGTTGTTGTGTAAGTTGTTAGCTTAAATAAATAGCAGAACTAGACAAACATTTGGAGCGAGTGGATGAGGGAAATGAGAAGTTTGTTTGGTTTTTTTTTGGCTGATGCTGTATAAACATGCTTTCTTGCATCATGTGCCTTCCAGACCTGTATGCAGTATTCAATATGAATTCTAATCAATGCCTTATACAACCAGGTAAAACAGGATAACTGGATCCCTTGATACCAGTGAAGCAAACTTTGGATGCCAGTGGTAATTGTTCCCAACCGGCGCATCTGCGAATTGTTCTTCCAAGGAAGGATAATACCTATCTGTGGTTTCTCTGATACAAAATGAATACTGGTACAGCAAGTAGTGCTTTATATTTCAGTTTAACACTCCACCCAGTGTCTTTTCTTTCTTTACCATGCTGCTGGTCAAAGAAAGGTTTCTCCTGGGAAATCAAAGAGAAACACCTCTGAGACAGTTGGTACCTTGACGTGGTTCAGAGGCTTTTTACAAAATCCAACTGGCAGCACAAGTGTCATCACATTACGCACGCAGTCGACTTTTCACATGAAGCAGGATTCAAACTGCCTTGAAAACGCACTGGACTTAATTCTCGCTGTAGAACAAGCTTGCCTTTGTAACACGTTTCCCTGGTATTGCACTACTTTTAAACAGATGGCCTCTCCAAAAGACCAATCCACCATTTGTTGTTTAAATTAAAACTGACAGCTAATTTCAGGCACTGCTTCCACATCAGATAGTCGCTGTCTTTTAGTGGCAACCCTCAGACAAAATAGTGTTTAATTTTATATCAACTTTTAAAACTGATTTTTCTATACTGCATAACATCGAACAACTGTTGTCTGTGTTGCCACCAGAGGCTAACTGATGAGGGGGAGTAAATTATACCCGAAACAGTCCCATCTTTTAAACAAGTTGCTGATTAAGGAGAGGACATCCGTTGAAAATAATGCAATACCGGGGCAACCCGTTGCAGGGTATAAATTCCTTTGATGGGTTTGGTTCTACAGCCAGAATTAAACTCATCAAAGGAGTTCAAATCCTACTGGCTCTTAAAACAGATGAAAGGCCAAGCATTTTATAAAGACAGAAATGTCACTTAAAGTGCCAGATTTTACAGAGTTCGCTGTAATAATTTTAACTCACGATACCAAATCCAACAGAAAATATCTAAGGATTTTGTCCATAGTTTGCAGGGTAATTGGCTAAAGCCTTGGGGTAGGCTGCAGACGTATTGCTTAATCGAAACAGTAAGCTATTAGGAAGACAATGCCACACGGATTGACAGGTTGTGTATTGAGGAACATGACAACGAACTCACCATCCTCCCATAGCTGCCCAGTTCAGCCGATCTCAACCCAATTGACCTACTGGAAAAGGACGTTCGACTCTACGACCATCGACCTGACAAAGTGCAGGCATTGCTGGATTCATAGTTTAACGCATGGGTACGTGTTCTACAGGACAACCTGCAGCACCTTTTTGAGTCCATGCCAATACGTGTATGGGGCATACAGGTTACGGGATAAACGTTGTCCCAGGAAAAATTCGGTAAGTATTCGAATTATACCCGAAGCAGTGTAAATGGTCTGGACTTTGTGTTGATTTTTATGTAATGTGATTGTAATTCTATGAATTATTAATTCTTAACAACTTATTTTCATCATCTTTATCTTGTGTGAGGGCTGAATGAATTCACTGTTTTGGCGAGGACCCATATTTGGCGATATACACCTATCGTTAAAAGGCGAAACCCTTCAGCTGAACATACTGAGTGTACGCGGTAGCACAGTGGTTATGATCACAGTCTTCTTCCAACCGGATGGAAAAGGCCCTTGTTCGAAACCCCCCATGGATTCGTTCAATTAGTAATTGTAAAAATCTACAAGAGTAGTGTGTAGTTGGCGGTGTTAGTCAGGGTGTGCCAGTACCACCATTCTTCAAATTTTTTTTTTGATAATCTACGTGATTGATATTATTTGCCACCACCATTCCACATTGAAAATCTTCCAATCTACCAATGTGGCTGAATTAATCGGTCTCAGAAGAGGATAACGGGTCTAGTCGATGTGGGATCACGAGACAGACAGACAAGTACTTTCCACAGTGTGTTCTCTTCCCCCACAAACATAAGGCTCTGTTGTGGGCCTCTGACTTTTCTCTTTACATGGTGGACCCCACCACAAAACTTTTACTACTGTTGACAGTTTCCCTCTATCTCTTTAATTACCAATTTCAAGGTGGGTAGTCTTCCTGTCACCCACTCCCTTTTACTTCACCCCCTTTCCGTGGGGCCAAATGACGCAGCACAGTATCGATTTGTAAAATCACATTTCTGTCCGGAAAAAATGAAACATGGCATAGTGTGCATAGTTTTGGGGGAAAGGCGCCTCCGGTGGTTTCCCACATCTGCGCCATATATACTCTGTGGAGACAAACAGTATCACTGTGAAAGCCAGAAAAAATTTTTTTGTGTTGTAAATGAAGTATTGTGCTGGGTTCTGTTGGGTGTCCTGGCTTTTGGCCGCAGGGCCCCTGATGGGACCCCACGTTGCCCGCACACACCACTAGGAGGTAGCCAGGCTGCCCATAATTCTCTGGCTAGTCTCCTCCAGGTCACCTGAGCTTCCTGGAAAGAGACCAAGTTAAAAAAAAAAAAAAAAAAAAATATATATATATATATATATATATATATATATATATATAAAATAATAGGGTACAGGGAGTACAGGATGTACTGGAGAGGGTAAAGGAAAGGAGGTATAGACAGAGCGACGGAGGATGTAAGGGAAGGCATCCTCCACAGGTTGGGTGGGAATTCTCTCACCTAAGCGGAAGTGGAAGAAGAAGTGGAAGTGGAATGAAACATGGCAGAGAGTACAGAGTACAGAGTATTTTTTGGGTCTAACGGCACCAGGGATTTACCCCATCTCCGCGTATGTTCTTTGTATCGAGGACTGTACGCTGTCAAGGCCAGAGGTTTAAAAGTGTGTGGATCATGTATTGTGTAATATGTTGTGCCCCTTGTTCCTCTGGCTTGTTAGCCGCCAGGCCCCAGATGGGACCTGTCGTTTACGTACTCCGCCACGTGGAGGCCAGCCAGGTGTTCCCTTATAGTTTGCTCTGGCAGGTCCTACCACCTATTTTCCTGAGATTTCAGTGGCTAGGACCTAAAAAAAAAAAAAAATAAATAAATAAATAAATAAAAAAAAATAAAAATAATAATAATAAAATAAAATAAATAAATAAAAAAAAATAAAATAAATAGAAAATAAAATAATAATAATAATAAAAAAAAAAACATTAAAATAATAATTCTTTTCTTTTGGGCACAGATGGTACATTATACGCAACTTAGAGGGGCTATACGGGATAAGCGCTGGAGGTAATAATATTTCCTAATGGATCGGGCATGAATTTTGGTGTTTTAAATTTGTACGTGTGGGGCAAGCGCTGTTGTAAAGAGAAAGGTGGGAGGGGAGGTGGAAGACTGGGGGGTTGGAAATTGGAAGTAAGGGGTCTATAGGGAAGATGACCCCTGTTGAAATAGTGGGGCATGCCCATGCCCCACCAGAGGAGAAAGAGGGGTGGCAGGAGGGGGAGGAGACAGCAGGCCGTCCCCCCCCTTGCTAGGGAAAGAGGAGTAAAAAGCAGGCTAGACAGAGCCAGGGCACTATGGCTGTATGGCATCATAAGATGTAATCTTCAACGTCCGAGTCCAAGTTGCAATCTTCGTCTTTGCATTGGTTCAGTGGTGGTCCAAGTCCAGAAGTCAGGTCCAGTTCGTCACGCTCATGTGTTGTATCTGCCTCAGGTGGTCACTAGTTCAGAGTTTCGCAGTCTTTCATAGGTTAGTGATATGTGGCAGGGATCTTTGTCTTTCAAAGAGTTCGCGGGCAAAGACGGTGAAAGCCCGGTAATTATCTTCTTGCAATATTATTTCTTCTTGGTTTTTTAGCAAGGAGTTGATACGTGTATATAGCTGACATCTGAGGTCCTCGTAGTTGTCACAGTCATGGATAAGATGTTCCCATGTTTCCTCCTGACCGCAGTTACAGCTCGGGTTGTCAGAGATTCCCAGCTCGTGGAGTTTTCCTCTGAAGGAGCCATGTCCCGTAAGAAGGAAGGTGGTGTGCAAGCCAGGGGAAAACCAGGACGGGGAAATAGGATATACCCTGCTGACATCGGGTATAAATTTTTTGGTGACTTGCCCTTTTGTGGTAAGATTCCATCTATTTTGCCAGATAGATTGCAGGTGTTCCGTTAACTTCTTATTTTCTGAGGATTTGCTTTTTTGTGGATCTGTTGTGTAACCTAGATAAGTTGTGGTTCTTCCTTTCGAATGTTGGTGTAGCAGCCCACAGCGCACAATCTCCAGGTCCAAGGGAAGGAAGCCTGCCAGGGCCTGGAGCGCATGGGTGCTCACCGTGCAGCAGGCTCTAGTTGTTGTCAAAAGTATGGATCGGTGGATCGACTCCAGCTTTTTCTTGTTGACTGCTGTGTTTGCTTTCTGATACCAGGCACCTGCACCATAGGAAAGGATAGGGATGAAGAGGGCTTTGTATAGAAGAGAGAGGGCCCTCTTCTTTAGTCCCCAGTCCCTCCTGGTGATTTTGGTTATCAGGGCCGAGAGCCTTCTTGTTTTCGTTTTGAGATAACAGAGATGAGATGTGAAGTTCAAGTTTCGGTCTAGTGTTATTCCTAAGTATTTTAGTTCCTGTTTGAGTTTGATGGTCGCTCCATTTATTTTGATTAGTGGAGGTCTACCAGGGTCAAGGGTACCCCTGAGGAGTATTGAGTTTGTTTTTTCGGTTGAGATTGTTAGAAGATTCCTCTTGGCCCAATCCTGTAGCATTTGTGTGGCATGATTGCCTATGGCCTCCAGTTGAGCCCTGCTGTCTGCTTGAAGCATCATAATCAGATCATCAGCGTATGCCTGTGTAATGACATTTGGAACATCCAGGTTTAAAAACTCATCAAGCACCAGGTTCCAGAGGAGCGGCCCCAGGACGGATCCCTGGGGGCAGCCCCTGTAAACCGGTCTGGATACAGAGGTAAATGGAGTGCTGACAGTGATTCTTCGGTTTTCCAGGTAAGATTTCATGCAGCGAAATAGATTTGATGGGATTTCAGCCCGTCGGAGCCTGGCCAGAACGCTGGGCCACCAGAGGGAGTCAAAGGCTCCAGCGAAGTCAATTGAGATGAGGAGGAAATATTTCCTATTACAGTTTCTGACTGCATCAATGATCCTCTCGAAGGCATCAGTGGTGGAGCATCCCCTCCTGAAACCAAATTGGTTTCTTGACATCAATTGAGCATTCTGGTAACTGTTTTCAATTCTGTGGTAGATGAGTCGCTCAACGAGCTTGCTCAGCATCGACAGCAGAGCGATAGGCCTGTATGAGCCTGGCATGTCCTGGGGTTTAGTAGGGTTTTTCAGAATAAGTCTGACTCGGGCTGTCTTCCACGAAGTTGGAAAGAAACCCTCTGTGAGGCATTGATTAGCTAGGTTTAATATAGTATCCGGTATAATTTCCACTGCCTTTTTTAGTATTTCCGGCTCTATTTGATCTTCACCGGGAGTTTTCCTGTTTTGCATTTTGGCTGCAGCTATGTTGAGTTCCGTTATCGTGAAAGGAGGCTCCACTGTCTGGGTGGAGTATTTATCATTCCCCTCGCAGAGAGTTCTCTGTTCATGCGTGTGTGGAATTGTTGAAGGTAGGAGGATATGGTCCAATATATTATTAATGGAAGAGTGCCAGGATCTAGTGTATGTCCCTTGAGGTGTTAAGGTTGCAGCAACGACTTCTCCCCTGGGCAATTTACTGGTGGTGATTTTATATACCAATCCCCAGGGGTCTGCATTTCCCACTGTGGAGACAAAGTCTTCCCAGGAGTGTCTCTTTCTTGTTTTAATTTGAGCCGTATATTGGTTCCTGACTTCCCGGTATTGCTGTCTGAGTATGTCAATCTCTGCTTGGGGCCAAGATCTGCGTGCCCTTTGGAACCTTTTTCGGGCATTATTCACTCGCTGTCTTATTGCCTGGAGTTCTGGTGACCACCAGTGGACCACTTTGGGAACGGGCTTCTTCTTCCTGATGGCTGTGTTTGCTGCTTCAGTTATAAGCTGCGTTACTTTTTGTTGGTGTTGGTCAGGATTGAGATATTTTGGGTCGAAATTTCCTGCTTTTTCCATCAATGTTTGTTGGAATAAGTTCCAGTCTGCTTTTTGGATGGCGTATCTTGGCGAGAGGAATCTAGGTGGATACTGTGCTACGAGGGAGTGGTGGAGGTCAAAGGTTAGGACTCTGTGGTCTGAGGTAGTCCAGTGTTCTTGTACCACCCAGGGGGAGAGATGCCCAACAATCGATCGAGTGGCCAGAGTTACATCTATATTTGACTCCCATAGTGTGCTGGAGAAAGTTGATGGTTGATTAGGTCTGTTCAGAACTGCTAGATTACTGTTGGAGATGTAATCCTCCAGGCGCTGACCATTTCTGGCACCCCCACGGTCTGGTCTCTCACTGTGCCAAGCAGGGGATCTGCAGTTGGCATCCATTCCTACTATGAGTTTGGCATTCTGCATTTGTAGTTGGATATTTTGCAAATATCTTGTTACGGGCAATATATCTTCTCCCGGACGGGCATATATAGAGGTGACATAAAATTCCCCTAGCGGTGAGGCTATATGGGCACATACGGCCCAGTTTGTACATAGGTCTGAGATCTTGGTTACCGTGAGGTCAGGATTCCGGACAGCGATGGCAGCCCACGGGTTGTCTCCATCAACTTGTACGATCTTGTAATGTAGGGGGTAGCCTTTTACTTCTTTGTTATAGGTGTAAGGCTCCTGTAGCATTAGTATGTCATAATTTTCTTCCGTGGCTTTTTTAGCCATTTGTGCGGCAACAGCCTTAGATCTCTGAGCATTGTGCTGTGCGAATTTAATCTTTGTTTGATTATAGTGATTCCTGTTATTCCCCATAGTCGGTTCTGTTTTGTTGTGCACTCTTAGCCTTTATGTAGATTGGACACTTATTATCCCGTAGTGAGTGATCAAATGGCAGCTTCTTTTCTTTACAATTCACACAAATTGCAGGTTCTGCTTTCCTGGGGCAAAATGCGAATTCATGTCCGATGTCTGCACAATGCCCACAGTAGGCTGTGTTTGCTTATAGGTGTGGGTTGTGTGACCAAAGCGGCAGCACCTGTAGCATTTGGGAACAGCCACATGCTCACGAAAACGATGGCTGCCCCAGTTTATATAGATTCTTGTTTGTTGGCTCAATGATTTCCAGGCCGCTGCTGAGAGCTCTATGATCCAATTTATGGCATTTCCGTTTCTGGATTTAGTTTTATATTTCGGCATAATGTGTTGCCCTGATTCTTCCTCCATGAGTGTCTGCTTCAAGTTTTTGCAGTATATTTCCTCTGTTAATTCTTCTGGTGTTGTTTCTTGGTCTACATCAAATACAATGATGCTTGGCCCTTTCCGTCTAGGAGGCTCTGCTAGGAGTCCCAGCGTTGGAATTTTGGGGTTGCTGAATATACCTTTTATGTCCTCCGCGGTTTCAGTTTCAATTAACACCCCTACGTTTCTTGTTTTCCGAATAGATCTAATCTTAGTATGCTTGAAGTCACCCTTCAGTTTTTCTACTATTGTTTGTTTTACTTCTTCACTGGTCTTGTGTGTTTCTGTAGAGGCTGGCTTTAGTACAACTAGGTGCTGTTTTGGTATGAGGGTTTTTCTCTGTGCTGTTGTGGTTCGGTTTGTAATGGTGCTTTCATTTGGCTTGTTTAGGTTGGTCCTCAGCGCTTGGGAGTAGGTAGGGACGCGCTGTAGCATTTCCTTTGCCCTACTGTTTTGATAGACTTGAAGTTTGGCTAAGGCAACCTCTTTTTCCAAGTTGGTCTGGACTAGGATTGTCTCCATTTTCATCCATAATCCCACTATTTCCCCCCGGAGTGCAGTCGTAATCCTATTATGTTGATCTTTAAATAGGCTTTCTAGGGCAGTCCTTAGAATAAGAGACTGCTCCAGTGCAGTGCCTTCAGGCAGTCTGGGGTCCAGTGGGGTTTCTTGTTTCTCCTGCCCTTTTTCTGTCACATTTTCTTGTTGGGAGATAGTCTGCTCCGTTTGGTCTTTGTTCTCGCTTTTGGAGCGGGTTTTCATCTCCGATCTGGGAGCTGTGGATTGCTTGCCCTTTCTCTTTGCTGTGGATGCTGTTAGAGTACTGTCCAAATCTTCGTTATTCTCTATAAGTGTTGGGTCATCGTTATTTATAGCCTTTTTCAGAGGCGTACTTGGATTTTTCGATTTTACGGCCAGGTCCGGATTATCGGGATTGTTTCGGTTTATCGGTTCCATATTTTCCCCGGATGAAGAGTTCTGAACGGCAACTACTGAATTGCTTAGCTGCAGGAGTGCAATGCTTAGTGCAGATTCTGTTTAAGCTTGTTGACCTAAGCTTGTCAGGTGGGGGGGGGGGGGAGATCTCAACCCTAATCACCAAAATACCTGGATGTTGTGCTTAGTTTATTATTCGTTCTGGGAGGTCAGCACTGTGCACATTATTATATATATTCTCAATATCATGATGTAGTGACATTACCTGGCTTTTATTAATTCTGTGTTAAATATATTTAGTACCCCCTAAAATGTTTTGGATATAGATGTCTTGAAGTAGCAAGTAACTCGCACTAACGGTCACTCAGACAAGGTCCGACCAATCAGGGCTCGACCGCGTGGGACACTGAGAACGTATTGTTATATATATTCAAAATATCATAAATGTAGTGACATTAAATAACTTTTATTAACCTTGTATTAGATCAAATATATTTAATACCCCTAAATGTTTATGGTATAGATGTCTTAAAGTACGTGGCAAATAACTCACACTAATAACGGTCACTCAGACAATGTCCGACCAATCAGGGCTCGACCGCGTGGTGTACACTGAGAACAACTGTCTTTGTTTATCAGGCACCATATTAAGATTAGACAGAAAACAAGTAAAATATCTGATATTCATCATGCAAAAACATATGTAGCTGTAAAGCTGTTCATTTGCAATTCCCGATAGTTGATATTATCATCATTTAAGCAATATTTGCGGTACCGATAGCTTTAACAAAGTTCAACTTAATATACAATGGGAAGGTGTCACGTTGTAGGCCAGCGAGATCAATGCTAAAGAAAAGTGACCATAATTTTTGTTTACCTTGGCCGATCTTCACGAAGTTGATGTCTGTGGACACATCTTGAGAAGAGGATCTTGACGGACACAAAGTAGAGCAAAATGTGACACTTTAAATTACTAAAATCACGACAAATAGTGGAGCACCAAAACTGTGCGCCTGACCGGTAATTGGACAGCGCCCTCCTCCAATGAAACATGGCATTTACATTTTTATATTTATTTACACACACAATTCTATATACATTCTCAAGATTTATATACATCCATTTATATGTACATGATACAAGATTTATATACAATTTATATACATTCTCACATATATATCCATTCGCGACATGTATACAGATAAAGTGTATTTGTAAGTGTTTAGCGATTTTTGGGTACAATGCCGTCGAAAAATATGCAACCCTGCTCGAGCTGCGGCAACCTTTCCGACTGCCTAATAAAATGTTCTTCATTATCATGCCAGCTTCTTTTTTGCAATTTTGTAGTGGCATTAAAGATCTAAAACGGACAGCACAACTTAGGAAATCAAAATGGAGATGTGTACCCTGCCGCAAGCAAAATAGGGATTCGTCAGATACAGCTGACATATTGGCGGCTCCCTTAGTGCATCTGCCTCCCTCCCCCACAGTTTCTCCCTCTAGAATGCCGAATGTTGTTAATGACGTCACCACACATATCAAGTCCACTCTCACTCTCAGTGAACCGGCTACGATTAGCAAGTTTTTGCCTAGGGTTACTGATAATTATTCTCAAACGGAATCACAGGCTCAAGTCAGCTGCGCTTTTTGCGGGTGTAACACTGAGAAACTTGAAACTATTGAAGGCATTCTAAGAAAACTGTATTCAGAAAATAGCTCGCTAAGGGAACGCCTGAGCCAGCTTGAAGATTGTCAACGAAAGTCCTTGAGCGTACTACAAAGTCTCTTGCCCGTGAACACTAGACTCCCTTGCCCTGGCCCACTGGAACGCCCATCTCCCACACCTGAGTCATCGCTACTACCCGAAACGGATACATTTACACTCTCTAAAGACAGCGCCTATAGCGCCATGCTAATATCAACGAAACGGAACTCGGACATTGCAGGCATGAATGGAGCACAGCAAGGCCAGATGCCCGGACCTCAACCGAAGCAAGCATCCCCACGCCAACGGTATTCCAGAAACAGCAAAACCACCTTGATTGGCACGAGAGTAGTTAACACTAGCCTCAGAATACGAGATCGCCAAGCCACCAGCAATACTCATGCAAATATCTTCATTAGCAGGCTGGATCCGTTGACAAGAGTTGAAGAAATTCAGGCACTATTGATGGAACTAGGTATACCCGGTAAGCCTTTCAAAATAAATACCAAGCATCCGTCTTATGCTTCCTTTAGGATTCAGATTGATGGGCCTAATTACCAACAATACCTCAATGCAGAATACTGGCCCAGAGGTCTGTTGGTAATGCCATACTATGGGACACCAAAGAACAAGAACTTATCAAGCCCGAACCCCATTCCACAACAATGTATAACTACACCAGCATAGCTACCTGTCCTCTCTAGCGGAGTCTCCCAAATTATATCCGAGAGCAAGTGCAAGTTATGGATGTCTAACGTGGAGATGACGAGCGAACATCGGACCGATCGCATTCCAGTTAGAATATCCAGAATGAGAGCACATCGAACGCGACATCGATCCCGGGACGAGATTTCAAATCATTATGTGAAAAGCAAATACTGTTCCAAGAGTAATCTCACCATAGTAAAACCTTCTGTTGAAGTAAAAATTCGATGTTTCCTACAAAACATCAGGAGTGTCAAAAACAAGCTAGATGGTCTACTTGATTTGCTTTCCTGCTCAGAGTACGACTTCGTCATTCTGATTGAAACCTGGCTCAGAGATGAAATGGAAATTGCTGCCTTCACCTCAAATCTTGGCTATCACACGCTGGCTGCTAATAGAATTGGGAGACGAGGTGGCGGTGTAGCAATCTGTCAAAGGAGTTCACTACCCCTGATTAAGGCATCCACTTATCCAGGAGGTGACATAGAAGCTGTTCTCGGAAGCTACCGAATTGCTGGCTTGTCGATCTCTGTGTGTGCCGTTTATTTACCTCCACCAGTTTCTGAGGATTCTGTACTTAATCTTACAGCATGGCTGTCATCCACAATCAATAATCGGCAAAAGCTCATCATCCTCGGAGACTTTAACCTTCCACTGCCAGCCACAAAGAAGATCCTAGATACTCTGTCATTGAACATGTCGGAAATGGGCATTGGTCTTATTAATGTTCCTCCCTCACACGGTGATGCCACCCTGCAGCGCATCTTCTCAAACTGTTTAGTAGAGGAAACCCTGACCATAACTGAGAACTTCCTCCCATCCGATCATGTTCCGATTGCTGCGATGATATCTCTGCAGGCACCTAAGGATGAACGTACACAAGTACAAACTACGAACACTGTTAGGAGAGTATACAATCCAAAATACATCAACATTGAAAAAGTTACTACCCTTTTCCAACTTTACCCATGGAATATACTGGCTGAGCTTAACATAGATGAGGCTGCCTACTGGCTTTCGAGATGGATGGAATTCATTGCAAGGTCTGCAATGTCCAAAACGTGCATCCTTAGTCCCCACTCAAAGCCATGGTGGAATGACCTCCTGACCAAGGCCTTTAGGGAAAAACAGGCAGCCCATGCCTCTTACAAGAAGTCGCCTTCACAAGAGTCATACGCCAGATTTTCCAAGGCAAGGATGGATTTCCAGAAGAGGAAACAATTTCTTATTGACAATTTCATGAACGGCCGGCTATCCAGGGGAAAACGTGTGTGGTCCACTAGCCATACTTGCGCCCCTCCATCTTTAGATGTCCTGGAATGGTGTGAGCATGTGCTGCGTTTTAAGAGAGATCACAGTGTGTCCGAAGCATATCCTTGGAACGAAGCGTTTAACATTTCTTCACCTACGAGTAATACAGAAATTTCCGAAGAACAACTAATAAAAATAATAAATTCGCTACCTGACAAGTCCACCATAGGAATTGACGCAATACCTCTGTTTAGTCTAAAAATTGCTTCTCATTTCATCAGCAAAGAGCTCACTCAACTCTACAACAAAGTACTCAAATTTGCACAGGTGCCTTCAAGCTGGTTATCATACAGAGTCGTGGCAGTTCCGAAAAAGCCTCATGCGAAAATACCGGCTGACTTCAGGCCAATATCAATTGCCTCTCCCTTCCTGAAATGCCTCGAGAAGTGCATCTTTAATGATGTAGCACTCGCAATCTTTGCGCATAGGCCAGAACACACCCATTATGCCATGCCTAATAGATCTACGGTAACCTGCCTACAGTCATTATCACAGAAAATACTTCAGGCCTGGAATGACAACGAAGATCTTCACACCATTTTTCTCGACATGAAATCTGCTTTCGACTCAGTCCAAATAACACCCCTTCTTGCCTTACTTGAGAGATTCTACGGGATATCCGGAAATATGCTCGAGATCCTCAATAATTTGCTATCTAGGAGAATGCTTCACTTCAAAGGCGATGGCGTTAAAGTCACTAAAAGCGTCGAAGTAGGGATCCCACAAGGTAGTTGTCTCTCAGCCTTGTTATTTGCAGCAATATTCGTTCCACTAATGGATCAAATTCCAGCGTTCCTATCGTATGCTGATGATATTGTTTGCTACTTGCAATGCAGACGCAATGTGGGTCCTTCACAAGAAAGACAAACCGCCTCTGAATCATTAAACAGCTACCTAAATACATTCTGTAAGTATGCTAAATTTTTTGGCCTGTCAGTCAATCCAGAGAAGTCAAACTATCTCATCTTTACGCCAAGTCGGATGACTTCTACTGATACTGCATCTTCTCTACTTCCGGTATTGGCAGGAAATGTCCTGACTCCCACAGACAGTGTCAAATTCCTAGGAGTAATCCTGGATGCCAACCTCACCTATAAAAAACAAATCCAAGCACCGTATTCCAAAGCCCTAAGAGCGTTCTGGGGAATGAAAATTGATCTGTGCAAAACGCACAATAAGAAAATAATCAAGAAGTACCTTGCAACTTACTTCTGTACTGTACTCTCCTATGCCGTGGAAGTTTGGTCGGCGGCACCACCCACCAGCCTCAGGAAACTATGGGGCCTCGAATTCTGGGTGCTGAAGTGGGCCAACTTGTGGTCGCACCAGAACTACACAACATCTAAATCTACTCTCTGCTGCAACCTGCAATATACGCCCATAGTCCACAGAGCCCATGTGCTAAAAATAAAGTCATTCCTTCATCTTTGCTCAGCTAAGCAGGATCACATCAACATCTGGAACACGGTTGGTTGGCGTTTGCCAGGCAGACATCTCCGTAGTGCCCCCTCCTTATGCTCAAGGCTCCAGCGGTTACAGAATTTCAAGAGACACTTCCCTAATGTGACTCTGGACACTCTCAACTCGCTCAACATCGACATCGACCTGTGGACGATAGACAAGGCATACCGAGATGGCATCTTGTCCTATCTTGCTGTTTGTAAAGGACATTTGTGTAAGTGCCGATTTTAGTTAACTTATGTAATTTGTTTCTGCTCAACTTGTATTCCTTTTTCGCTGTAATTACTACTTCATTCATTTTTACATTTTGACTATTATCTTTGCTTTGATCCATTAATTATGATTTAGTTATTATTATTTTTTTTATAAATCAAAATCACTTGTATAAACACCTAATTGTAAGATTCCTCTGGCTTTCTGTGTAAGGAATCACTAGTGTATAAAATTTATGTTAATAAAGAATCTTATTATTATTATTATTAGCGGCTTCCAGGGTTCCCCCTATATCCGCCGTTTGTTAGGCTTTTTGCCAAGTTGCCGGCTTAGAAAAGAACTTAAAAGAGCATCAAAATTTCACGTATATATTTAACACCAAAAAAAAAAAAAAAAAAAAAAAAAAATTCTTTAAATTTTTTAAGTTTTTGAATTTTGAGAAAAAAAAAAAAAAAAAAAGCGTCTGATAGATGAAATATGTAATTAGGTGTGCATTAGTGTTGTGTTTGCGTTGTATGTTAGCCGGCACCTGGCATTTAGCAGTAGGGGGCTGTGGCAGGTTTGTGTCACAGCCCCTCACTCCCATCCCTAACCACATGGAGGCAGCCAGGATCTACTTTGTCTTAAGAGGACACGGACTGATCCGGTCCTGTGGTTAAGTTTTTGGACGTCTGATGTCCCATCAAGTTAATCCTGTGTGGCCGGGTAATGCATCAGGGAAGGTCCCCTCAAAATTACCAGGGCACACTTTTTTGGTTTTATTTCCCCTTAGATATGAAATAAAATAAAATAAAATAAATAAAACAATTAAAATAAAGTAAAGTAAAATAAAATAAATAAAACAATTAAAATAAAGTAAAGTAAAATAAAATAAGATAATTAAAATAAATAAAATAAAGTAAAATATATTAAAATAAAATAAATAAAATAAATTAAACTATAATAATATAAGGACTATCATTTACTTTTCGATATCCCTATACCCCATCTCTCACAGGGCTCAGTCCTGGCCAAGAGTGGGAGGGATGTACTATTCCATCTCTTGCAGGGCTCAATCCTGACCAAGAGTGGGAATGATGTGATCAGTTCATATTGGTACGCAATTTGGCATGGTAGTGTCCATTTCTTCTTGTCTTTCTTTTTCCCCTCTCTTCCATTTTCCTTCTTCTTCTTTCTTCCCTTCTTCCCTCTCTATTCTTTCCTCCTGGATATGTCCTTGTGTGTACCTTTTCCTATGCAGTCTTAAGCATGGGCACTGGGTATGTTGTTCGGTGTTATGCCCCTTGGTATTAGTCTTTTCTTTCCCTTTTCCTCTTGTTCTTCTTCTTTCCCTTTCCCCTTCTTCCTTCTCTTCCCTTCTTCCTCTTTTCTCCTTCTCTTCCCCTTCCCTTCTTCTTTGTTGTTGTTCATGTCTCAATCTTTGCTTGTTGTCCATGTCATACTATTGTGACCTGGGAATTTCATCCCATTACCTCTGCTCACTTGATGTGCCTTTGGCTTTGGCAATGTTAGGGTTAACTGGCCTTATTATTTTGGGGTTTTCTATGATACTTTGTATTTCTTGTCTAGTTTCGGTTTCAATTACTAGTCCTACGTCTCTCATTTTCCGTATTCCTTTTATTCTTGTATTTTTAAGGTCCTCCCTCATATTACTAATTACTTTTGTTTTTAATTCCTCACTAGAGGGGATCTTGCCAGTCTCCTTTGGTCGGAGTATCACCAGGTTTGGTGTTGGCAACAGTGTTTTCCTCTTCTGGTGCGTCTCTGCGCTTGGTTGGGTTTCCTTTGCTATTGGGATCCTCAGCGCTTCCGAGTATGTCGGGACACGCTGTGGCGTTTGTTTTGCCCCGCATTCTTTATATGCTTGTAGCCGTGCGTTAGCTTTCTGGCTTTCTACGTACGTGTCATGGAGGATCGTCTCCATTTTGTGAAATATGGTCACTATTTGCGACCTCAGTCCTGTGGATACTCGATCGGGATTGTCCGTAAAGATATGTTCTAGGGCCGTTTTCAATACGAGGGTTTTCTCATAGACTGTGCCCTCGGGCAGCGTGTGGTCCAGGGGCGGCTCCTGCTGTTTATCATCATTTACATCTCTTTGGGACGCAGCTAGTTCCGGTTGTTCTCTTGCTTCCCCTGTGCACTCTTCTTGTACGTGTGCTGTAAGCTCTCCTGAGTTAGTAACAGCTTCAGCATGGCTTCTTTTATCGAACTGAGTTGAATACAACTGGCTGTCACTGACGTGCCGCCTTCTACTACGCTGCAGTGGGCACGGCAGCATCAGGTGGGAGTCAAGCAGCAGTTTGGGAGGGGGGCTCAAGGTTGAGTGGGAAGGGCTCCCTTGCCCATTCGCCGGCTTTTTTCGGCAGCAGTACGCAACGAATTTCGCTCGGGCTGCGCTTGTTAATTTTTTCAGGCTTATGTAGGAAAGACCTGAACAGCTCTGGCAAATTTGGAATTTGCATTTGGAGCATTTGATGTATGCACCTTTGTTTTCTTTGTTGATTTCGAGTTTGCATAATCTGCAGTTATGTACATTTTTAGAACGTGTTGCCCCTTCCATAATTGACAAAATAAATGAAAGTGAACACTTCGTATTTGGTGGCCACACAAAACTTAATCCTCTTAGTCACAGTAAAGTTTTCTCAAAGGATGTGCGGGACCTCCTGCTGTAGAGTATTGCTGCAGGGAATGAGGTGACATGAAACGGAGAGAGACAGCGAGAGGACACGTTACTGGTCAGCGAAGCTAGTGTCCACTACGGTGAAGCAGTCGTGTGACGTCGCTGGCCGTCCCAGTGTAGTACGGCGCAGTAAAAAATAGTTCCCTGCACTGAGTATACGTTTATTGAAGAGTGGCTAAAATTTGTACATTAATAAATGGTAAAGAGCCCACAAGAATCAGCGTCATGGTAAACAAGTTATTGTAGCCATTTCACAGGGTGGTACCCCTCCCCAGTCAAGGAGTGCAGTTCAAGCGTGGTAGCAGGAATTTCCTTTGTTTGCCACTCTCTTCAATTCCAGGATAATGCCGCTGTGATAAGCAGACACATTACCGCCGGCGTTGAATAAATGACGACTTGAAGCACACTAAAGGACCCAAAGAAGCATAAAACAAAACTCACCACGATGATCCTTGTCCTTAAAAACCTCGGTATGCAATTAATCCTGACTGTAGTAGCAGAATTTCTCACTAATTAAACACAAAATTAACAGAGCGTTAATCAACACGTGCTTCCATAACGGCAGCCATTTTGGCGATCCCCGCGACGCGGACTACCGCCAGATAGTCCGCGACGCGGACTACCGCCAGTTAGTGAGGATGCAACAAACCGGAAAGAGATCTTGCAGGATTCGTACAGACTTACTGAAATATGAATCGGCTGCAAAGTACTAAAGAATTGGGAATAAAAGTGAAGCTTTCTGCTTTAAGAACAATAATAATCTGTTGACTGTAAAAATATACCTTCTGTAACAGTTATGTTAATATGTAAGTTATAGATGGAATTATTAGTGAATTGTAAATATGAGTTGTATAATGTATGTACAGAATCATTAATGTGTAAATACCGTATATATTAAACATAAAATGTGTATATAATATTTCGGGACGAGACTACGTGTTCAGTATATGTAACCAACTGCACGTAGTATCTCGTACCCTGATTTGTACTTAGCACCCTCCTGGCACTTTGCCGTCCCGGGGTGGTTTCCTTATGGAAATAAACAGATAATAATAATAATCCGCGTCGCGGACTACCGCCAGATAGTCCGAGTACAAATCACCAAAATCACTACCGCCAGATAGTGTGAAGTAAAAATCACCAAAAAGAGCGTAATGAAAGCAATCAACGATCTGCCCAATAAGGCCACTGCTGGACCAGACAAATTTCCAATGTTCATCCTTAAAATAAGTAGCCCATTTATAATAGATCTATTACTGCACATCAATCAGGAAATCATCAGGTCAGGAGCTTTCCCACAAGCTTGGAAAAATTACATTGTAACCCCAATACCAAAGATTAAACACCCAAAATTGGCTAGGGATTTCAGACCAATTTCTGTTAGTTGCACTCTACAGAAGGTATTCGAAAAAGCACTACTTCAGCCATAGACCACCGCATTTGCACTCAGTCATTTCGGGTAGATCAACAATGACAAACTTACTGGAAACGCTTTTTCGCATGCAGAAAGCACTAAATGAGAAAAAGCATATTGATATTATTTTTTTGGATATCTCCGCAGCCTACGACAACGTCTCAATTCAAGCGCTCATTGCGATTTTAAATTATTTTAATGTAAGAGGAAATTTGTTAACTATAATAACCAGCCTGCTAGAACATAGAAAACTTACTGTTAAGCTCCAAAAGATTAAATCTTGCTTTACCATCTCGCGAAGAGTGCCACAAGGGGGAGTTCTTTCGGCCACCCTCATCGCAGCCGACCTGGAGCCGTTTCTTGCAGGATACTACAATTTTATAACATATGCTGACGATGTAAAATTCTTCTTCACTTGCAAAGAACATGAATCTGCAGAGGGTATTTGTCAGATGGCAAATAGCACAATCTGAGAATTTGAGCGCTACCTGGATTGCATCGGGCTCCGTATTAATGCGCAGAAGTCTGCCCAAATGACCATAACTTGCAAGCAGAATAAAAATAATAATAAGATTCTTTATTAACATAAATTTTATACAATAATGATTCCGTACACAGAAATCCAGAGGAATCTTACAATTTGTTTATACAAGTGATTGTTTTATATGACATCTCGATCTCTGTGAACGGGTCTAGTGTGGAAAAAAGTGCACTCTCACCTGGACCTGGGTCTTAAGTGGGATGACAGACTCACCTTTGTTGAACACTTCGCCCATATGAAGACAAATATTCGCCGCTTTATGGGTTACTAGACAGGAACTGGTAGGAATTAGTAATCGTCAGCTAGCGACCAAGTACATTTTAATGTGTGTCCTGCCAATTGCAATGTATGCCTCGCAAGTCTGGTCTTCAGCTCAAGATTCACATTATAAGTCCGTCCTTGGGATCGAGTACTGGTTCTAGCGATGGCTTAACAGAGTTGCCGGCCACCCTTATACTATCTCAAGGGCCATTCTCTACTCAAACCTTAACATCACACCGTGTATGCAGCGGACAATTAACAGGCACATACACACTCTCGCACAAAGGCTCACAGGCAGAGTGGATGCTCCAGTCCTGGATAATATTCCAGTTAAACCGCGTGCCACTGCTACACGTTGCGGAGAAGTAAATAATCCACTGCGTTCAGTCCTGAACAATCTTAGTAGCCTGCAAAGATTCTTCCCATCAAATGCAGCGAAAATATTTAACTCACTACACATAGATGCCGAAAAACAGTGTGAGGATGCAACATACCGGAAAGAGATCTTCCAGGATTCGTACAGACTTACCGAAATATGAATCGGCTGCAAAGTACCAAAGAATTGTGAATAAAAGTGAAACTTTCTGCTTTAAGAACAATAATAATTTGTTGACTGGAAAAATATACCTTCTGTAACAGTTATGTAAATATGTAAGTTTTAAATGGAATTATTACTGAATTGTAAATATATGAGTTGTAGAATGTTTGTACAGAATGATTAATGTACAAATACTGTATACATTAAACATAACATGTGCATATAATATTTCGGGACGAGACTACGTGTTCACTATATGTACCCCAGTGCACGTATCATCTCGTACCCTGATATGTACTTAGCACCCTCCTGGCACTTTGCCTTCCCGGGGTGGTTTCCTTATGGAAATAAACAGATAATAATAATAGTCCGCGATGCTGACTACCGCGACGATACAAAAAAAAAAAGTAATATCTATAAGTTATAACTACCAAGCTCAGTCATTTGTGTGTTTTTTTTTTTTAACCATACTACAAAACAACCCACACAACAATCTTAAAATAATAAATTCACTTCAGTGTCAAACATCTGTTGTGAAATTTTAAACCAAATGAAGACAATCTTAGTTTTACATTTGATGAACAATATGAAATAAATAAAAAACTTTTCTCAAGATTTTTAACAAAAATTTGGCAACTGCCATCCCAAACGATGTTGATTTTACTTGTGAAAACACGCAATGGAATTTCAGTTACAAAGAGTATACCGACGCGGACTATCTGGCGGTAGTCCGCATGCCATAAATATTAAAGTATTGATTAGGCTCAATGCCCCGAGTACTTTTAAACCATTAAAAAGAAATAAAAAAATAAAAGAAAAATAAAGGATTTATTAATTTATTTTAATAAACCATTAAACTACTAACGCAGTTTAATGGGAAACCGCGAGAGCATCATCGCACTAAATTCTGCCATTGTCTCGCAAACCGGCCTAAGGGGTACATGCACATTACAAATATACTGACACCACAGCCCTAACACATTCCTCTGCAGAATGTTATTCTTGAAAATACATTGAAGTTGAAAGTGGTGTTATATTTAGCAATTCATGCAATATACACTAGAAATGATTTATTCATTAAATGAATGCGAAAAGTTGCACAGATAAACTTCCAAACGCAGTAGGTGTCACCTCGACTTAACGTTTCATTCATGAAAGATTTGTTATTAGTCAACTGAAAGTTATATTCCTTAAATATTAAGAGTAGAGATAAAAGTTATTATTCACAATTCTTTCAATTGAAAAACAAAGCGACTAATTTGTGCGAAAATTATTTCGCATGTGCTCTGCTTAAAGTGAAATACAGTCAAAGGAGAATGGTTCCTTTGGAATACATCGAAGTTCATTTGAGGCATATGGAGCAAAAAGCGAAACCCGTGAAGGAAAAGGGTGGATGTTTACAGGAAAACGCCAATAAGTGTTTATTATTAGACAAACAAAGCCCACCTCATAATCTGCTAAATGATCGAATACAGTTTGTCCCTTCGTTAAAAGGAATTTGAATAGTTTATAAACAATTTCAGACTAAAAGAAACGGCATCCAAAGCACAGAAATTAAATCAAAACTAATGTGAAGATCAATAGGCAGCAAGCTCAATTAAGTTATTCACAAGACACTACGTCCAAATTTAAATTAACTGTAGGATAGCATTCCTTCACACTTCCCAAGAAAAAACGGCATAGTAGTAACAGCAATCTTATTCAAATTATAGTTACAATTCTTACGGCTGCACTCCTAGACTTGTAACGTAGTTACTTCCTCCCTATCCATGCAGTTACGACGTGTAGCGCATTGTCCAACATGGTTGAAGACAAGCGAAGGGGTGAACTGGAAACTGCAGCGAAGACATGACCGTTTCACTAGTTGTCAAGTGATTAGGATGAATAGAAACAAATCACACGTTGTACTTGCTAATTCATTCCACGGAAGGACATTTAGTACATGCATGCGATAGCGAAGGAAACGAAACGATCTGTGGACAGCGGAATGAAGAGATATGTTAAAAGGTTTATGCTTCGCAAAATGTCCTTACCTCCCTTCGCACATAATGGACTCAATGAGCGACTCCTGAAAATTCACAGCAAGGTCTGATCACGATGTGCAAAATGAAGAAAATAAATTTCTCTCCAAGTGAGGAGAAACAAAACACCGGTGGTAGGATTTCCCAGATGAACAGTGCTGTCACATAAAAAAGAGAAACATTCAACTTCTGAAATCTTTTGTTCTTCAAAGAGAAAGATCTAGAACTGTGCAGAAATAGCCTTAGAGATGAGAATATCAGCGTGAACTCGAAATCATGTATTCAGCTCCAGTTCCATTCATACCTGCTATCAACCTTGAAGAAATGGTTAGATACTTTCCACCTTCATCCAACGACGAATTCGGACGGCCTACAAAAAAAAAATCCCACATACTTGTTGCAACTTTCTGATATCCCATTCATCTTTTACTGGCAAAATTGACGACCAACATACTGCTCAGATCTCTGAGTATGCTTTTATAAAGGTTATTTTCAACTACATAAATGCATTGCGGTGACCCCTAGCGACATCTAGAGACGTGCGAAATACCAGAAATTTTAAAGGATTAAAAAATCCGAGCAGAACAAAAAACAGATCAGTAGCGAAAAAGTGATATCAGCGAACTAGTCCTCCTCCCACCTCTTGGTCGTCAGTGAATCGTGATTTCGTGAACAGAACAAGGTACGAGTATAAAACCTCAACAATAAAGCTTTCCGTATTAAAATTTTATTTTGAAATTTTTTTGAAAGTAAGACGTCGGTTTAATGAACTTGGATATGAACACGCCCTCAGGTTACATGTTTGTGGATATGTAATTCTGTAAAACTTCTCTGATGTGAAATAGCCTGGGATCGAATTGCGAGGACAGAAATCTAATCAAGGTATTTGAGAAGTATTTTCTCCCCAGAAAATATAAACGTTAGCGAATTTTTTTGTTCCCTTCCAAAATGGCCGAATTAGTCATAAAAGAATGGACTGGATTACGTGCTTTAGTTAATCTCGCTGTTGTGGGTTTTTTTTTTTTTTTTTTCGCTCAAGGGCTACTGTGGCCAAATTGCGCCTCCTGTGGACAGACACTACCTATTAGTAAAAAAGAGTTTAGATGAGCATAATTATATTAATCTGTTTTTGACAATACTGATTATGCCAAATTATGATTGGTTTATAGTCTGTCAAAGGAATCTGGATGTGGTTATTATAAGTGGGATTTCTTGCTGCTTCAGCTGCACTTTCACTTCCTAGTATTCCAGTGTGCCCTGGAATCCAACAAAAAGTGACAGTCTTTCTACTGTTATGAAATTCGGATATTTCAGTTCTCATTTAATTTATAAATGTATGAGAGCGATAATTGCTTTGGAGGGCTGTCATTGCACTCAAAGAGTCTGTATAGATTATAGACTTCGGAGTAAAATCATTAACAAGTAAGGCCAAACCCACCTTAATGGCATTGAATTCTGCAGCGAAAATGCTGCAATCTTGTGGTAACGACATAGAGACTGTTGATGTTGGTATCACCAACATCAACAAAAGTGACACAACAGCTCCCACAGCTGTGACACTTTTGGAGCCGTCAGTATAAATTTTCAGGGTGTCCGCATTTGCCAAGGAGTGAGATGCGTGTAGTTTATAAATGGTTTGATTGTTCAGGGAGTGTTTCCACCAACGTTGGAAGTAGTCATCACATGAAGGTACTCACACTTTCCATGGAGGTTGTACAATTTCTCTCTCTTGATGTGAATTGGTCAAATGCATATTCCACTGTTCAATCAGTTCTCGTAGACGGATTCCTATAGGTTTGATTTCAATAGGCTTATTTCTATAAAGGTTTATCCATTAAAGTTCATAGAGGTAGGATCAGATCGGACGAGATGGAAGGCCAAATTTTTTAACTGTATAATTTGAGTAGAAGCATCTTTCTTCGAAGATGGAGTAGAAGTAAATTGGCCCCTACATATAAACTTTGGACCGGCGAAGATAATAAATAAATAATAATAAATTTTCTGTTTATACTCCGGGACGACCAAACGGTCAGAGGAGTTCACAAGATAGACAGAATACAAGAAACAGCACCGTACTCAGTAGTCACGGGCCTGAACCCCGGTCACTCAAGGCACGTGTACTTATGCACCCGCGCGCCTGACCACTAGGCTACGGCGGCCTTTACAATCTGAACGTCTCAAAAGTAATCCTGAGATCGCACTATGCTGCATTGTGTTGAGTGAGGCTAACAGAATCTTTCGGGCAGAGTCATAAATAGGGGCACCATAATCTAATCTAATCTAATATGTTTAAGACCAGGTATCGGTGGAGTAGAGTATTGCGATTAGCTCTCCATGTCATACATGAGATGACTTTAAGTATGTTCAGCTTCTTCATATAGACAGTTCGTGTTTGTAGTACGTGTTTCAGTAATCTGAATTTGGTGTCAAGGGTCATGCTCAAGAATCGGATATTGTTGGTATTTGGTATCGGTTGATTTCCCAGTGATAATTTAGATTCTAGATGTAGTTTGCGATTTTTACAAAAGCGAATGGCTGCGGTTTTGATTGCCGACAGACGTTAACCATTATGTGAAGTGCACGACAGTATTTTGTTTATTGCAAGGTGGAGATGTTTTTCAATGGAACGCATATTCTGTGAATGACAAGATTTTGCGAGTAATCAGCATAAAGATAGATTTATACGTTACCAAAATGATCTGCGCTAAATTGTTTATTCTAAGTGCAAATGTTGTAGCACTGAGTACCGATCCCTGTGGTACACCGTCTCTGTGGACAAGAGATTACGAAACAGCATTACGATAACTTACTTCAGAAGGCCTATTTTTAATATAACTCTGTATGATCATTGGAAGTCGAACTCTGAGTCCTATGGCCTACAGTTCTTGCAGAATACCATAGCAGCAGGTGGAGTCAAATGTTTTTTTCAATATCCAGGAATGCCATGACAACATGTTCTTTTCGAATAAAGGCATTCCGTATGTTACACTCAGCATTCACCATAAACAAGGCATACCGAGATGGCATCTTGTCCTATCTTGCTGTTTGTAAAAGACATTTGTGTAAGTGCCGATCTTAGTTAACTTATGTAATTTGTTTCTGCTCAACTTGTATTCCTTTTTCGCTGTAATTACTACTTCATTCATTTTTACATTTTGACTATTATCTTTGCTTCGATCTATTAATTATGATTTAGTTATTATTATTATTTTTTATTATTATTATGATTTTTTTTATAAATCAAAATCACTTGTATAAACAACTAATTGTAAGATTCCTCTGGCTTTCTGTGTAAGGAATCACTAGTGTATAAAAAAAAAAAAATTTATGTTAATAAAGAATTTTATTATAAGGGCTAATGTGGATCTATTTTTGCGGAAGCCTTATTGATTACAACTGATGACTGAGTTGGATTCTATAAACCATACCAGTCTATTTTGTACCATCTTTTCCAGTGTCTTTCTCAAGCAGGTTGTTAGGAATATCGTCTATATTTGCATAGATTTGTCTGATGTTTTCACAGGTTTTGGAAAAGTTAGCACTGTTGAATGACATCATGAGCAAGGTTAGTAGCTTTCGGAGAAGATCTGATTCAGAAAGAGCAACAGGGAACCTAATGTCTTTTTGTCCAGGTGTTGCAACATTAGGTAATAAAGACCATCGGGACCTGATACCCCATTTTTTGACTTATTTAGAGCGTCCTGTAGCTCCACAATTGTAAACGATTGATTATATGGGAGTATTAACCTTTTGCTGAAATTAAAGTTTCCTTGTTCATTCCTTCTTTTATGTTTCTGAAAAGATGGTTCGTATATGGATATATCCGAGATTTCTACAAAAATTTCTACTAGAACATTAGCTATTTCAACTTGAGTTCATAAGTCTTGTCCATTCCATCTCAGTATTGGAAAGGATGCTGGTAGAAATCAACCATTCAGTATTTTTTTTTTCCAGATTATTCTGTTGTTTGTGTTCTTCGTGATAGCAGAGGCAAATTGGATCCAAGAATCTTTTTTTGCCTTTTTCCTTACGCTTTACTTTTTTTTGAAATTCATAAGGTTCTCAGTTGTTGGGTGTTTACGAAGCAGCTTACATGCCCAGTTTTTCTCTTTTTTTGGCAACTTTGCATGCAACACTCCATTACAGATTGCCGTGTTTTAAAGAGCCAATACAGATTTTTGGTACGGCCTTGGTTCCGGCATTTCGAATCTGAGTTGTGACGTGTTGTATGGCGTCATCGATGTATTGGTATTTCATAATTTCATAATTAAATGAGATACTCGAAGCAAATAACTTCCAATCAGCTTTGGAAGATTTCCATTTTAAGCGGGTATTATTTGCCTGAGGGATTCCAGTAGTGTGGATTTCACAAATTATCGGATAATAGCCACTGTTTAGCAGATTTTCCAGCAGATCAATGGATACAATGCTGGAAAGCAGATTGTAAATATTGTTAAGCTGTAATTGTTCTAGTGGAGAAATGAATGTAAATATCAGCACCAATATTCAACAGTGTTGGATTATGTTTGTCAACCAGCGACTCTAGGACTTTTCCTCCTTTATCTGAATGTGGGCAGCCCCAAAGTGGGTGGTGTGATTTAAAATCTCTAAATAAAAATGGAGGAGGGATTTGTAGCAGAAAAACGTCAAAGTCATTACATGTAAAAGTATATTCTTTATTTGGTGATAGGTAGATTGAAATTACTGTTAACATGATTCCTAAGGAAGTCTGCAATGAATGTGTTTACTAGGGACTCTTGACTTTACTAGAATAGCCACAACTCCACTTACAGTATTATTGTTATTTCTATTATGTTGGTATACTTTTGTTTGATTACTAGCGTTACTTGTGGAGGAAGATTAGTTTCTTGTCAAGATATGCTTATACGATTATATTGCTTGATTAAGTCAAAGATGTCATCGATATTGCTACGTAGGCCTCTACAGTTCCACATTATGATGTGATCCATTATTTGTTTTTAGCAGTTTGGTTTGATTGAGTCTGCTTTTTTTTGGGTCCTGTCTGTTTTTGTCTATCCAATTTTATTCTTTCTTTTTTCGTCCTGTATCCATGTTGGCTTCTGCGTACAGTTCTAAGATTGCCTCATCCGGGTTAATGTTTTCATCTATATCAATATTTCTTATATTTGGCCAAGTCTGTTTGCGTTGGGACTGCTCTTTTAGTTTTTATGGTTTCTGATGAAGACTGCGCTGCAGTTGTCAGTACTGTAATTGCAATAGACAGACATTTTCAATCTGCAATAGGTATATTTGACGAACTGAAAAGTCGGTTTGAGCAACTGCTGACTGGTATTTCTTTGTTGCTACTGAGTAGGTGCGTTAAGGTGTAATAAGCATAATTTGCTTCTTTGCTTCCTAGTAAGTCACTTTCCGCTCTACTTTGTATTTTTGGATCTTTTCCCTGTTTTCCATAGTTCACAGGACCTTGAGTAAGTAGGAGTTGGCCTTGGCAGTTCGGAAAAATTTGGTGTTTCGGCATCACATTCTGTTTGTGTGTGTGGGATTTTTACTCACAGTTTGGGCACACTGCATCCCCTCGACAGACGGTCTGAGAGTGCCCAAAATTTTGGCACTTATTACACCTGATGTGGTTGGGAAAGCAGGACCTTACATGACAATTTAGATAGCCGGCTTTAACACTCGATGGTAAATTTTGTGCGCCTAGCGTAAGGATAATGTTCCGCGTGGGAACACGCTCACCATCTTTTCTGATCATAATCCGCTTCGCATGTGTGTCTTTTTCTTCTTTTAACTCTTGGACCAGTTCATCTTCTGTGATATTGATCAAATCCCACTCAGCGATGACCCATTTGCAGACAGTGTTGCATGTGGGGTAATTTGCATAGGAATATCACAAAAGGTTGAGAGGTTCAGCAGAATCTCTGATTGTTACCAGTCACACTTTCATTAATAAATCATCTGATCTAAGTCTTTTCTCCATTTTAGGCGAAGGTGCTGAGTTTCCAAGCATTTCTGTATCAGAAATTGGAAGAGTGTACTCCTGCATTTGTTTGACAAGGAGTGCAAGATAAGGAAAGATGGACATTCCTATTGCTCTATTTCAGTCTGCTTGATTTGATTTTGGTTTTATTGGCCAAAAACAACTAAGGTTATACTGCGCCAGGAAACAATTAAAATATCATCAAAGATAAATTCTGGTAACATTTAAAAAGGTTACCTCGTCAAATTGTTATTTATATATGTGTGTATATATTAATAGCTCGTAAAAACTTAGAAACTGCCGACACGTGGTCGTTGTCTGATAAAATCTGACTGAGTGTATAAGGCTCAGTCGGATGAGTAAAAGCGGTAAAATGTATATTGCGAACATGGCTAAAATGATCGCAATCTATTAAAATATGCTTTATTGATAAAATGGTGTCGCAAGACTCGCACATTGGAGGGTCATCCGTCCTCAGCAGAAAAGAATGTGTCAGATGACTGTGTCCTATGCGGAGTCGAGCAAGAACAACTTCCTCGCTCCGATTCCTGCGCAGACTAGACTGCCATGTTTCTATTACAGGCTTTATTTGGTATAATTTATTTGTTCTCTCTCTATGCCATAGTTCTTGCCATTGGGAATACATCTCGTTGCGTATTATTTGCCTGTAGTCTGTATAGGGGACTGACAGGCAACGATTATTAGTGGGTGTTGCTGATTTGGCTGCAGTGTCAGCCAACTCATTTCCCTTTATCCCAATGTGGCTAGAAATCCAGCAGAAGCGGATATCAAACTAGTATTCATGGAGAGAATGTATCTTCTGCTGAACCCGACAGAGAACTGGATGAGAGTTATTATTATTTTTTATTTATTATCATCAGTTTATTTCTCTTAGGAGAACACCCGGTTACAGCCACAGGCTAGAGGGTGAACATACAAATACAACTATGTTACAAAACATACAAATATGTTACAGTTATAAAATACATGAAATACATAATATCTGATTTATAATTATCTGGAATATAGAATAATTGAGTTATTGATTACTCGCAAAGGCTTTTACTACCGTAAACTGGTAAGAACATAATATCATGAAAATTGAAGCATACCTTCTGCTAAAACACACACACAAATGCGAGTTTCGCCATATTTACATAAACACAAATATTTACAGCAGCCAAAACAACGTACAGCATATGAAACAACAGGAATGACCGTGATACGGCAAAATAAAAATTTTAAAGTTCAATTTTCCAGCAGTCTTCTTCTTCTGTGGGGATTAGAGTTGTGTAGGTAGGCCAATCCTTACATCTATTTCCTGATGAGGTCGGGTTTCCTAAAGCCCAGTGGCTTGTGTCTGGCCGAACAAGGTGCTGAAACTGTATCCTTACATCTGTATTTGCGAGTAAGAGTTTCTGAGAACTTCCTTTCTGTAGGATTTGCAAGTGCAGAGCTTTTCAGGATTGATATTTAGGTTGTTGAATAGCTGGATGGTGTTTGCTGGAAAGAATCTTCCGAGGCTATCCAACTGCGTAAATGCAGCTTTGAGTTGCGGTTCCTTATCTGCAACTCGTCTTGATTTTTCGCCGGGTATTTTTATCCACTCTCGGGCTTTCGGTGCGTCCAGTCGACCTGTTAAAAGCTGAGCGAGGGTCATTATGTTCCTTGACGTGATTATTTGTCGCCAGGGTGTGACCTCTAAATTGGAGTATAGTATAGCTCTTGAGATGGTAAAAGGCTTCGCTGAAATTCTGTTCAGCCATCGCAAGAGCCAGTATTCGAGTCCTAGAAAGGCTTTGATACTGCATTCGGCAGCTGAAGACCAGATTTGTGCCGTGTATAGGGGAACAGGAGTAACACATCTGTTGATGTATTGCTTCATCAGACCGGGGTCTCTAATACCGATGAGCTCCTGCCTGGTTGCCCAAAGCGCCGCGTATGTTTTGTTACGGATGTATGCGAAGTGCGGGCGGAAGGTCAGGCCTTCGTCCCACTTGAGACCAAGATCAATGTGTGACTGTGCCTTTTGGACGAGGATGCCGTTCACAAATATTGCCATTTTGTTTGGCTTTATTTTATTTTTTATTATTATTATCATCTGTTTATTTCTATAAGGAAACCACCCAGGGACGGCAAAGTGCCAGGAGGGTGCTAAGTACATATCAGGGTACGAGATACTACGTGCAGTGGGTTACATATACTGAACACGTAGTCTCGTCCCGAAATATTATATACACATTTTATGTTTAATATATACAGTATTTACACATTGATGATTCTGTACATACATTATACAACTGATATATGTACAATTCACTAATAATTCCATCTATAAATTACATATTAACATAACTGTTACAGAAGGTATATTTTTACAGTGAACAAATTATTATTGTTCTTAAAGCAGAAAGTTTCTCTTTTACTCTAAATTCTTTGGTACTTTGCAGCCGATTCATATTTCGGTAAGTCTGTACGAATCTTGGAAGATCTCTTTCCGGTATTTTGCATCCTCACACAGTTTTTCGGCATCTATGTGTAGCGAGTTAAATATTTTCGCTGCATTTGATGGAAAGAATCTTTGCAGGCTACTAAGATTGTTCAGGACTGAACGCAGTGGATTATTTACTTCTCCGCAACGTCTACCAGTGGCACGCGGTTTAACTAGAATATTATCCAGGACTGGAGCATCTACTCTGCCTGTGAGCATTTGTGCGAGAGTGTGTATGTTCCTGTTAATTGTCCGCTGCATCCAGGGTGTGATTTTAAGGATTCAGTAGAGAATGGCCCTTGAGATAGTAAAAGGGTGGCCAGCAACTCTGTTAAGCCATCGCAAGAACCAGTACTCGATCCCAAGGACGGTCTTATAATGTGAATCTGGAGCTGAAGACCAGATTTGCGAGGCATACATTGCAATTGGCAGGACACACATTAAAATGTATTTGGTCGCTAGCTGAGGATTCCTAATTCCTACCAGTTCCTATCTAGTAGCCCATAAAGCGGCGAATATTTTTGTCTTCATGTGGGCGAAGTGTTGAGCAAAGGTGAGTCTGTCATCCCACTTAAGACCCATGTCCAGGTGAGAGTGCACTTTTTCCACACTAGACCCGTTCACAGAGATCGAGATGTCATTTTTATTCTGCTTGCAAGTTATGGTCATTTGGGCAGACTTCTGCGCATTAATACGGAGCCCGATGCAATCCAGGTAGCTCTCAAATTCTCGGATTGTGCTATTTGCCATCTGGCAAGTACCTTCTGCTGATTCATGGTCTTTGGAAGTGATGAAGAATTTTACATCGTCAGTATATGTTATAAAATTGTAGTACCGTGCAAGAAACGGCCCAGGGCGACCGCGAAGAGAGTAGCCGAAAGAACTCCCCCTTGTGGCACTCCTTGCGAGATGGTAAAGCAAGATTGTAGCTTTTGGTGCTTAACAATAAGTTTTCTATGTTCTAGCAGGCTGGTTATTATAGTTAATAAATTTCCTCTTACATTAAAATAATTCTTTAAAATCGCAATGAACGCTGGAATTGAGACGTTGTCGTAGGCTGCGGAGATATCCAAAAAAATGATATCAATTTGCTTTTTCTCATTTAGTGCTTTCTGCACGCGAAAAAGGGTTTCCAGTAAGTTCGTTATTGTTGATCTACCCGAAATAACTGAGTGCAAATGTGGTGGTCTATGGCTGAGGCAGTGTTGATTGATGGTGGGAAGCAGTGCTTTTTCGAATACCTTCTGTAGGGTGCAACTGACAGAAATTGGTCTGTAATCCTTAGCCAATTTTGGCTGTTTAATCTTTGGTATTGGGGTTACAATGTAATTTTTCCAGGCTTGCGGGAAAGCTCCTGACCTAATGATTTCCTGATAGATGTGCAGTAATAGATCTATTATAAATGGGCTACTTATCTTAAGGATGAACATTGGAAATTTGTCTGGTCCAACAGTGGCCTTATTGGGCAGATCGTTGATTGCTTTTATTACGCTCTCTTTGGTGATTTGTATTTCACTCAAAGGAGGTCTTGTTGGTTCCTCTATTGCCGAATAGTTTCGCTTGTTTAAATCTTTCAGGAATTCAAAAATTTTGTTACCATTATCAGTGTTCTCAATTTGATTCAGTCCATGCAGGTTACTAAAAGTGTTATTAGCCCATTCCATGAAAATGCATTCGGTCATATTCTCTGTGCTATTTCTATTGCTAGTAATTCCTTTTGCTCTTTTTAGTTTATTATGAACAACACTGCAGTGTGCCTGACGTTTTGCTTTGATGAAATGTGCTCTTTCTTTCTTATAACGAATGTGATCGGCAGGATGACCCATTCTTTGCCATTTTCTATACAGTTTTTGCTTCCTGAGGAAACTTGCTTTCAGTTGTGTGTTAAACCATTCTTTTGTTCTCTCAGATATTTTGATTTCTTTTGCTGCTCCTTCCAATGCTGTTTGGTATAGCTTTTTAATGATCATTTCTAAAGCTTCGTCTACTGGCTTTTCTTGCAGGTCGTTCCAGTTGTAACTAGTCAGGTGACTGAGAATGACCTCTGCATTAATATACTTCACGGAGAAAAGATACTTACTTTGCTTTTCCCAGTTCGTGTGGTTACCCTGCATGTATTTGTGTATCTTCAGTGCTGCTTCTATTTCAATGGGATTGTGGTCCGACTTAAATTTTATGCAGTTTTGCGCTAGCCTTATGTCTAAGGAACTATGATACAACAGGTCAAGTTGCTGCATTCCCCTTGTCACTGTTGTCGGAAGCTGCGTTAAGTGCAATGTACCCAATGTCGCATCCAGCTCTTTCTTGGCCTCCCTGTGTTTCGGAAAATGCAAATTAAAATCTCCCGCTATTATTGTGTCGACTGATGGCTTTAGATTTGCAGCAAGCCAAGCATAGAGTTCGTTTCTTGTCTCCTTTGTGTGCTCAGGTGGGAGGTATATGATGCATAACTGTATTTTCACGTGCTCTTTTGAAAAGGTAATGCAAATCCCTTCAAAATTATTTGAATTGGTTTTTCGTTCTCTTATAGGCTGGTATTTATTTTGATAGCAAATTATAACTCCCCCTCCTCGCCTATCTGTTCTTCCGGTTCCCACACATTTGCAGTTTTCTGTCGCAGTTAGCCGATCTAACTGTTTTCCATTTCCCAACCAGGTTTCGATTAGGCAAATGAAATCCAGGTCCTCGTACATCATCATCGTTTGTAGGGTGTGGAGCTTATTTGAGATGCTCCTCACGTTTTGTACAAACAGGTGGATGTGATGTTCTGCATCCCCAGCTGGGGGTAGTTTTGATTGCTATTGAACCCGATTCCTTGCATCATTTTTAACCAGTGGTCTGGCCCATCTGTCTCTGTAGGGCTTGACTAAGGTACCTACTGGCCAGGCGCTTACGTCTTGTAGGCGAGTTGCTTTATCTGGTGGACAAGAGATTATAAAGGAGGAGTAAGCTGGGTGTCGTGTTTTCACTTGCTTTACTTCCACAGTTATCCCATGTTCGCCCTCACACATGGCTTTAATGTTTCTGGGCTGTGTTGTGGGTCCCAGCCTTGATACAAAAATTTGCTCTCTGGTTGCAACGGAAGTAATGTTGTACATTTCAGAAAACCGTTTGTTTGTTTCAGGTGTGTTACAGGAAGACACATTAATACTTTCTCTGTGAACTGGATTATGTCGTTGGCTGTCCTCGGCAAGACTACGCATGAAATTTTGGGATGGGCGGGTTTTTCTACCCTCAAAAGTGTTATGCTTTTTAGGTAGCATAGTGATGTGCGCATAAGTGAGTTTGTTTGCAGGAACATGATTTGAGGGGGAAGATGTAACTCTCGCGATCGTACTCTTGGAATACATGGATGCCCCAATCATTTCAGTTGATTCCTGTTGTCCTAATATTTCTGAGACTTCTTTATTTTGGTTTCGAATTTTCCTAGTGGAATGTGTGGAACCATTTCCTTGTGCTGCCCCTAAAGTTTCACTGGATTTGGTGCTATTGCTTGCGAGGTCCTGCTGCAAACAGACAGTTCCCGGCTGGTCTTGAAATTCACATATTATTTGGCTGTCTTGTAGTTTTGAAATTCGTTCTGATATGTTTTCCCCCGAATTCAATTCTTTTCTTGTCTTCTGTTTCTGATTTTGAATGCTTTCTGTCCTCCTGTACAATCCATGCATATCACTTCTACTTTTCTTTGGGTAGCTCTGCCTCGCATAGCAAGTTTCGTCGGTTACGGGGGCCGCTGAGCCACCTTGTGCAACGAGGACTGATTCAAAGCATCCTAGTTTTTCCTCCAGTCGTTTAAGGGTGTGCAATATTTTACTGTTTTGTTCTTTGAGAAGAAAATTCTCTTCCTGCAGTTCCTGTAGCATTTTATGTACAGGGATGAAATTGCTCGCGAGGTTTTCAGCGTATTCAACAGCCTGCATCGAAAAGGGGCTGATGCAGTCTGCAAGGATATCCTTTAATTCCGTACGCGAGACATATTCTTTACGGTTCTCCTCCTGCCTTTCATTCGGGCTATGATTGCTCCTCTGTCTAGCGAAAGCCCCTTCAGAGTGCTCGCAGTCTTCCGGGAAAATATCGCATCCCAAGGTTTCAAAAATTGATCCTTCAGGATGGCCCAAGATGCCATTTCCAAGGTCAGTCTGCGAGAGGATTTCTCTTGTTGCTTGTTCAAGGTCATTAATCTGTTCTGTGCATGAATCTTCACAAATGACTTCATTAGGTAATTCTTCATTATTTTTCCCTGTTTGTTGCCTACAAGCGTTACATTCAAACTTGCGTTTTCTAGTTTTGTTTAATCTCTTAATATCTACAGAAGTACAATCAGGCTTATTGCAATAGTTTTTGAGACAAGTAACGCATTTAATTATGAAGTCATCATTGGTCAGAAATATATACAGCAAGTAAGCGGCACGGCTGATGCGCTGAAATCTGTCATTCTGAAATGCAAATGGGAGCGAATTTCAGTAATTTCGAGGCAGGTAGTCTTTAGTATGTAACTCTGGCGTTCGTACTCTTGGAATACATGCATGCTCCAATCATTTCAGTTGACTCCTGTTGTCCTAATATTTCTGAGGCTTCTTTATTTTGGTTTCGACTTTTCCTAGTGGAATGTGTGGAGCCGTTTCCTTGTGCTGCCCCTAAAGTTTCACTGGGTTTGGTGCTATTGCTTGTGAGGTCCTGACCAAATTTCCGTGCTATGACCAAATCAGATTGCTTGTAACTAAACATTAATGCCATACACTAAGAAGAGGCGAACTTATGGCTTAAAAATTCAAATAAGACATCGCCAATTCCAGGATTTTAGTTGGACAACTTTGCCGACTTAAAGATTAATATAAGAACATAAGCAAATTAAATCATTAATTTTTAATTAAAAATGATGAATGAAAGAATAGGAGGGTACAAACTCTTAACGGAAAATTGAATTCCAGTAAAATTTGAATATTCGTTTCTACTTGAAATGAAAGGTAATTGGGAAATTCGTTCACTGAGATCCCCTGAATTTTACCCTTTTGTGATAGGTTTTAATTTATAGTATTGTTTTTGTCTTATTAGCATGAAGATTGGAAGTCGGTATGTTGTTTTCCTAAATGACTTCGAAAGTGTAAAAGAGGCTTTGACCAAACAGTCATTGCTAGACAGATCACATCCAAACTCATTTGCTCTTCTGCCTGAAATTAGGTATGCAAGACAATTACCATTTTAATTTATCATCAGTTTTAAACACTTAAAACTGTATAGTAAAAATAAATTTACAAAAAATAAAAGATAAAAAAGTAAATTTGTTTGAAGAAAAATGTAAGGTATATGTTTATATTTATTCTATTTGAGTGCAGTGTGTGGACACAAACATGACCTTACACTCATGCGTGTGTTCAGATATATTTAAATTGTTTCTGGCCACCGATCACTGGAAAATTGTTTCTTGATACCCTTCCCTGCCACTAGATGGTGGGCCGATAGTAACACCTACTAACTTGTTCAAGGGGAAGGCAAAAAGATCCTGTATCCACCAGTCTGACAGGTTGTCAGTTAGATAAAATAAATAAACAGGAAATACTTTGCTGTAAATATACCATAAATAACTTTATTATATTCCAGTTTCTCAGCAAAAAGATTTGCCCATTTAATTCACCTCTAATTCTTCTCTAAGTGTTCATATTGCTCAAATTTCCAGATCGGAAAAATTCCTGGAGAGGATACAAAAATTTGATATATTCCTGTTGAGGACTGACGGTATCCTCACCTCCATAGAAGATTTTATGAAATTTATTCCAAAAGGTTTTCGTTATTGCCATTTTGAAACTTTTTTAACAAAAGTAAGATTTTTATTGGTTATTACATCACAATGTTAAACGTCTGTCATAACTGAAACTTAGGTTTTAATATTCCCAAAAAGGATTTCCCTATTTTAATTTCTTCTCAATAAAATATAAGATGGAATTCTATAAAATAGTCCATCGAAATATTTTATATAATCACATTGGTGAAATGTACGAATATCTAATGCATCTCTTTTAATTTTGATGTAGATTGAGTTATGTACTCTTATGTTCAATAATGTCCAGTAAATAAATAATGTCTCAGATAAAAGCATTACTAATTTGCAATACTAGGTTTAATTATGAGAATAATTCAGAAACAAATTAATTCTTTCGTCTGAATCAAATAATTCAAACAATCAATCTTTCTAAATTTTAAAGTGCCAGATCACTTCAGAATATTCATCTTTCTAAATTAACGATGCTACGATTTTTCTTAAAGGTTTCATGGGCGACAATAGCCCGGTCTGGCAGGAACAACGGAGATTTGCATTACAGGTGTTTCGTGATTCGGCAACGGTCAAATGGAAGATCACATAAAGGTAATTGAAATGCCGAGTAACTATTACATTTTCGAAAGCTCTAGTTCTATGAAAGTTGGCAATTTCGCAAATCTGCTTCACAACGAAGAAAGCAAAAGGCAAAATCCTACAAAGATGACAGGGTTGAGCGTGAGACTAGCACAATGACAGATTTTTAGGTAGTATTTTATAAACTCACTGTTGAATATTGCAAAAGCACAGTAGCAGTAATAAAACGTCTACATTCGAATGAAAAATAAAAAATTTTAGTTCTTAAAACTCCTTCAGAACTTTATAGCAATGACACCGTTTGCGGTTTTAAACTAACGAAATGAGCTTAGCAATAAGAATCTGCATTATCCTGATCATGAACAATTGATCAAGTTGATTGTGCAATTTGAGATGAGTCTGCATTTTGGTCTAAACGAGTAAGATTAATTCGTGATCTTCTCTCGCGATTATATTTAGTCTGCAGTCTTTTCAATGACACTTGTGGCATTTATAGCCTTCGTATTAAAAAACGGTTTAAAAATATTTTTGCTAAGTTTAAAACTTTTATAGAGTGGGTGAATATTTGGTTGGTTATTATAGCGTTTTAGGTGTGTCAGCAATTTAGTCCATGAAAGGATGAAAGATGACTTTCATCAACCGGTGAAATACCACCACTTTGCTTTTTGGAGGCTTGAAGTGGTGAAACCCATGTTTAGTCTCTAGAGCAAAGTTTCCGGCAACTCCCCCCTACTTCTCCTCCAACCCATGTACGGTACTAAGTACTATAGGTTTTGATACCTTTCGTGTTGGGGTTTTCATAAAAAAAAAAAAAAAAATGCGCAGTATATCATATATCTGAAAATATGTGTTCTGTAGTCGGTTTGCTAGATTTGCTGTTTGCAAAATGGAATAAACGAAACTAAGATTTTTTTCTTTGCACTACAGGACGAAATATGTGTTTATAAAATTGATCGAAGCCCACAGTGGGGAACCTTTTGACCTGAAAGCTGATCTTTTCTAGTGCAGTGAACATCAATTCTTTGATTTTCGGAAAGCAATTGACCAAAGTAAAGAGTCAAGTTTATTAGTTTTTTTTTCAAGAGCAAACGAAGATGTTCCAACGGCTGATGCACCATCGTATTTTATGTGGCTGGCGCCATTAATCATTTCAGTGCTTAGGTTTCTGCCCGTAGGAAAAGAATATCAAAAATTAAATAAAATTTTCGAGTAAGTATAGTCCAAAGTGAAAAATTTTCCCTTCATTTTTCAACATATATAAAAATATGCTACATATCATATGCTGTGATGTCACTAAGAAAAGTTAAACTTAAGTTATATTATTCAGATAGGCAAACTTTTTATAGGATTTTAAAGTGACTATTTCATAATGAGTGAATTGTAATTATTATCAGGTAAGAATGTCTTGTTTGGGGCGACTACAACCTATTGGCTATAGGATGGAATACGTTGAAATACATTACACGCTAATAGTTTTTTGAACAACAGTGATGATTCTAATTCCAGCATGTCCAAGCGAGAGATTAGACGTGCTGTGATTAGAATTCTCTGGTTTTTCTTAAGGCCTTACTACTTCAAAAAACTTGACAATGAGGAAATCAATAGTAAATCGTTCCATTCTTCGCTATGTAGTTCACAGCGAAGAATGGAACGAATTATATTGGGAATCAGACTGTTAGGTAAGAAGAGAGACACATGGATTAGGCAGCAGACTCAAGTAAATGACATTCTTATCTAAACTAAAGAACCAAAATGGTCTTGGGCAGGACACATAGCTCGAAGACATGATGATAGATAGACTAAGAAATGAATTCTAGTAGTTCCTTTAAAGTTCATAGACAAATGAAAATGATTAATGAGATGGTTCACGTTTCAAAGGGGAATGTACAGAATGTAATTCTTAGCAACTAGGTTTCAATTTTTTTTTTCAGTTATGAAGCTGAGAGTATTGAAAAGAAATCTGATCCAGATATCATTGGAAGTTACGTAGAGGGATTTTTGGTAGAAATGAAGAAACGAGAAAGCGAGTTACATAGCTCTTTTAATAGTGAATGCCATTCTCAAACAATATTAAGAAAACAGGGGTTTTTAAACTGTACGGAAGAGATTGTTATTTATTGATTCATTTTAATATATACTAATGTTTAAAGAAAACATTTTCTATACTACAGTAGTGTCATAACAGTCCTCCCCCTTATCTGATCAAAGTGGAAGAACCATATGAATGGTTAGCAAAAGTGGCAAAGAATTTAAAGGTACTTAATAACGATGTTTACATTTAAAAATTATTCGAATCAAAGAACAGTTCCAAAGAGAAATATTAGTGCAAAATAATTGATATTTTGATTTTGGAGAAGTTTATAGGAAAAAAATTGCTGACGCTTTGAGGAGCTGGATTCGAGCGATGACAATAGCACAATGCTATACTAAAGTCTGCATGTGAATGAAGCAGAACTCTTGGATCACAACAGTGCTGATGTATCCCAAATCCATAATGGAGGTGAGGGACAAATATAAGATCATGGAGTCTCAGGTTAAGGATACGATAGATGATCATGTCGATTGGAATGACATGCTTGATGGACCACAGTACGCGTTCGTGTAGGAAAGTTTTGCAACCAATTTTCGTTAATTATTTTGACGAAGATATAAAACAGTTGGATTCAAGAAACAACTTCGACATGGAAGTTACAGGGAAGGCAGTTATGTAAACTGGAGCAACCAGAAAAATTTGGTTTATCTTTTGTTACGATAAAATACATCATACTAGGATCATGTTTTTCGACTAAAAGCTGGACGTTGAAAAGTCCAATCTAGTCCCAGCTTGAGGTTAGCACTTAAAGTCGGACTTTTCAAAAATATAATTTAAAATGAACAAATGGAACAAATAAAATTCAAATCTTTTTCAACCCACAAATTGGTAGGTCTCAACAATAGAAAAATGAGCATTGATAAATTTATTTTCTTAAATGCTTTTTATTTGATAGAAGTGATTGTTTTGTTCTTTTAATTTTCTCATTTTAGTCTAGTTTATTTGAATTATTAAGGTATCTGTAGTATCCAGGATAGCAGATTCACGCCTTGCCGAATATAATCTTGAGTGTTGCCTTAGCATAGGCATTTGATGCAAGAAGGCAAGCCTATGCAGCATCAGCCAAAAAATAAAAAATAACCACTTCCACTTCACCCCTCTGTTCGTTCGAAATACCTGTCCAGCTGAGCCTTAAACTTATTTAGGCTATCAACTTCAACGACAAGAGATGGAAGTCTGTTCCACCAACCAACCACCAGCTGGCTAAAGGCAAATTTCCGCATGTCTATCCTACATCTGTCTTTCCTCAATTTCAATTGATGCCCTCTCAGCTGATTATTCTGAGCAAGAGGAAGAATCCCATCAGCATTGAGCATGCTCAAACCATTCAAGGCTTTATTCACCTCTATCAGACCACCTCGCTTGTGCCTAATCTCCAGACTGTAATTAGCAAAACTTAAGCCTTTCTTGGTAAGAGAGCACCCCTTTGTTCCATTCACTAATCTTGTTGCCCTTCTCTGTACTCGTTCCAGCAGCTCTACATCCTTCTTGAAATGAGGCCTCCAGACCTGTATACAGTACTCTACGTGTGGCCTGACCATTGCCTTATACAAGGGAATAATCACCTCCTTATCCCTGCTATAAAACTTTCTCTATATCATTGAGAATACACCATGAGCTACTCTTGCAGCCCGTCTGCACTGCTCAGAGAAATTCATATCTGCCTGCACAACCACCCCCAGGTCCCTTTCATTCTCTACCACTGTCAGTGTAGTACCACAGAGTTGATAAGTTGCTCTGGGGTTGCTGTTTTCCCCATACATAGTACTTTACATTTGTCAATGTTAAACTTCATTTGCCACCTCTCAGCCCATCTGCTCAGCCTTTCCAGATCCCGTAGTAGCAGCGTAGTGTCCTTGACCACCCTGCCAACCTTCCTATCGTCTGCAAACTTGCACATTAAACTTGATATACCATCATCGATATAATTTATAAATACAGAAAACAATAATGGACTCAATACTGAACCCTGAGGGACTCCACTAATAACATTAGTCCACGATGAGGAGTGTCCATTAAGTTCCACCGTCTTCTCCCCCTCAACCATCCCTTTATCCATAGCAGCAATTTGCCTCCAATGCCACACTGCTCCAATTTGTGCGGCAGTCTTCCATGTGCAACAGTATCAAAAGCCTTTATAAGATCCGAGTATATAATATCAAAGTTATTCCCTGCATCCAGTTCTTTTGTGACTGCATCATAGTATCCAATCAAAATGGTCAGGCAAGACTTCCCCTTAACAAAACCATGCTGTGTCCGAGCTATAACTGAAGTCTTGTCTAGATGATCCTGCAGTGCTTCTTTAACCAGTGCCTCCAATAATTTTCCGGGAACAGAAGTTAAACTCACAGGTCTAATTACTTGTCAGTCTTTGATCCTCCTTTGTGAATTGGGGTCACATTTGTACATCTCCATTACATGGGGACCTCCCTGAGTCCAAGGAAACTCATAATTATGACTAAGGGTTTACTTACTGCCTTTGCTGCCTCCTTTAATATAACTGGATAGATCCCATCCACCCCAGGTGCCTTTGTGTTTAGCTTCAACAATTTCTCCTCCTCTTGACTCTCAGTTATTACAAGATTCTCTAGCTTACTGCCAGAGTTGAATACACCTCTGGCATTCCCCTCGCTGAATAACTCCTCATGTGTGAATGTCAATGCAAAATATTCATTTAGTTTGTTAGCTACCTGAGCAGCAACATCAACAGTTGACCCATCAATATCAAGTGGACCAATCTGATTCATCCCCTTCCTTCTAGAGTTTACATAAGTAAAGAACTCTTTGCATCTCTTGCCAAAGATTTCTCGTAATCTGCCTTCGCCTGCCTAACCTCCTTTGTAACTTGGTTACAAATCAAGTTGTATCTATTATAGGCTTCCATGTCAGGTGTTAATTTGTATGTATCCCATGCATTTTTCTTCTCTTCCATATGTCTCATTAGTTCATCTGACATCCATTTAGGCCTAAACTTTCAACAATATTTCTTTGTTGGTATGTAAAGCCTAGTAGAGTCCAAGATAAGTTCTTTGAATACTTCCCATTTTGAATTTGCTGTTGGTAACATCATCAGTTGATCCCACTGTATAGAATTTAAATACTGTCTCAGTCCATCGTAGTTGCCTTTACGAAAGCAAAAACCATTCCCTTTACCCGTAATGGTAGTTACTCCCTTGAGTAAATCCCACTTCAGAACGCTGATCACTGCCACCTAGTGGATCATTTATCTGCAGATTCTTAATGCATGAAGAATCACTACTGATAATCAAACCAAGAATATTACCCCCTCTAGTTACCACCGAACATGCTGATACAGAAAACAATCATCCAATAAATCCACAAATTTAGGGTACACTTTGTGTATGTCCGGAAGAAATTTCCTTGTCACTTCTTTGTTGCTGTTTGTCCAGCGGGTTTGCCGTTCTTGTTTAGATGCCCCAATAATCGGGTCTTTTCTGTCATTTGTAGGTTCGATGGTGTACCCCATGAAAGTGACAGGCATGCCTTTAGATAGGTAGTATGAAAAGCCACACTTGACAATCTCCAGGTCCAGCGCGAGAAACCCCGCCAGCACCTGGAGCGCATGCGTACTGACAGTCCTGCATGCGCGGGTTATTGTTAGGATTGATCTCGAGATTAAATCAAGAATTTTTGTTTACGGCCATGGCTGTCTTGTGGAACCAGACTATCTGGAGGCAGATATGAAGTTCTGAGCAGTTCAGACGGGCTGCAAGAGTAGCTCATGGAGTATTGTCAATGATATACAGAATTTTTCCAGCAGGGATAAGGAGGTGATTATTCCCTTGTATAAGGCAATGGTCAGGCCACACCTAGAGTACTGTATACAGGTCTGGAAGCCTCATTTGAAGAAGGATGTAGAGCTGCTGGAACGAGTACAGAGAAAGGCAACAAGATTAGTGAATGGTACAAAGGGGTGCTCTCTTACCAAGAAAGGCTTAAGTTTCGCAAATTACTGTGTGGAGACTAGGCACAAGCGAGGAGATCTGATAGAGGTGTATAAAGCTTTGAATGGTTTCAGCATGCTGAATGCTGATGGGATTCTTCCTCTTACTCAGAATAATCAGCTGAGAGGGCATAAATTCAAATTGAGGAAAGACAGATGTAGGATAGACGTGCCGAAATTTGCCTTCAGCCAGAGGGTGGTTGGTTGGTGGAGCAGACTTTTCATCTCTTGTCGTGGATGTTGATAGCGTAAATAAGTTTAAGGCTCAGCTGGACAGGTATTTCGAACGAACAGAGGGGTGAAGTGGAAGTGGTTATTTTTTATACAATTTTTTGGCTGATGATGCATAAGCTTGCTTTCTTGCATCAAATACCTCTACTAATGCTAAGGCAACACTCAAGATAATATTCGGGAAGGCGTGAATCTTCTATCCTGGATACTGAAGACAACGTAATAATTCAAATAAACTTGACTAAAATCAGAAAATTAAAAGAATAAAACAATCACTTCTAGCAAATAAATAACATTTAAGAAAATAAATTTATCAATGCTCATCTTCCTATAGTTGAGATCTACCAATTTTTTGGTCGAAAAAGAGATTTGCATTTTATTTGTTCCATTTAAATTGTATTTTTGAAAAGTCCAACTTTAAGTGCTAACCTCAAGCTGGGACTTAAGATTGGACTTTACAACGTCCAGCTTTTAGTCGAAAAACATGATCCTAGAATCATGTATTTTATCGTAAAAAAAGATAAACCAAATTTTTCTGGTTGCTCCAGTTTACACCATATATCAGTCTTCCAGCTGATCGAGCCAAAGAAGTTCTCGCTCCAGTATTGTCTTCTCACAGAAATTGAAGTTCTCGCTTTCCCCTTTCTACTACATCAGATTGAGATACAACCGTTTTGGTATTGTCATCATCATCATCCATTTTCAATTCACTGCAGGATGAAGGCCTCTCCCGCAATTTTCCAGTTCCTTATTTCCTCCCTGGGACTGGCCCACCTTCCCATGGTGTGGAAGAGTACCCAGAAATATATGTACAGGTGATTGATGCTTCTGGATAGCGCAGTGGCCAGAATATAACGGAACACACATCATAAACAAACCTAAGTCACACACATCTGGTTCAATTGTAGTGATACTGTTCTTTCCAGAACTACGAGGCGGAGTTTAATGTTCTAGGAGCCGCCCCTTACAAAAACCCATGTCCACATATCTGCCGTTCACGTCGCCAAATAACGACACCCTTACCTTCCAATGTAGTGGTTCGTGTATGGGGTTATATCCATACCCACTTATGACTATTAACTGCGCCATAAATATGATAGTTGGATCTTTCGATTCAATTTAATCAATGCGAAATGATTCCCGTCGCGAACTACAGATAGTAATTCGCGACGGGAACTACTAACCCTAGTACGCGTCTCTGATTTCTTGGAATAATTCATGGTCGAATGCCATGAATTTTAAAGTATTGATTATATATATAAGCTTTATTGTACAAAGGATTAGGCTCCATGCCCCGAGTACTTTTAAACAATTGAAAGGAAAGAAAATATAAAAATAAAGGATTTTTTTTTAATAAACCCATTAAACTATTAACGCAGTTTACTGGGAAACCGCGAGAGCAGCATTGCACAGAATTCTGAAGTTCTCTGGGAAACCGGCCTAAGGGGTACATGGAAATTACAAATATACTGACACCACAGCCCTAACACATTCCTCTGCAGAATGTTATTCTTTCAAATAACATTTAAGTTGCAAGTGGTGTTATATTTAGCAATTAATGCAATATACACTAGAAATTATTTATTCATTAAATGAATGCGAAAAGTGTCACAGATAAACTTCTAAACGCAGTAATTGTCACGTTGACTTAACGTTTAATTCGCTACATTTTTGAAAGATTTGTTGTTAGTCAACTTAGTTATATTCCTTAAATATAAAGAGTACAGAAATCAGTTATTATTCACAATTCTTTCAATTGAAAAACAAAGCGACTAATTTGTGCGAAAATTATTTTTCATGTGGTCTGCTTAAAGTGAACCACAGTCAAAGGAGAATGGTTCCTTTGGAATACATCGAAGTTTCCTTGAGGCATATGGAGCATAAAGTGAAACCCGTGAAAGAAAAGAATGGATGTTTTCAGGTAAACGCCAATAAATGTTTATTATAGACAAACTAAGCCCACCTGGGAATCTGCTAAATGATCGAATACAGTTTGTACCTTAGTTAAAAGGAATTTGAGTAGTTTTTAAACTACTATGTTTCTTTTCATAGTAAAAACGGCATCCAAAGCACAGAAATTAAAACAAAACTAATGAAGATCAATAGGCAGCAAGCTCAGTTAAGTTATTCACAAGACAATACGTCCAAATTAAAAGTTGAATGAACTGTAAAATAGCATTCCTTCATACTTACAAAGAAAAAAACTGCATATTGGTAACACCAATCGTATTCAAGTTTTAGTTACAATTCTTACGGCTCCACTCCAAGACTTGTAACGTGGTAACTTTCTTCTCTATCCATAGAGTTATGACGGGTAGCGTATTGTCCAACACGGTTGAAGACAAGCGAAGGGGTGAACTGGAAACTGCAGCGAAGACGTGACCGTTTCACTAGTTGTCAAGTGATTAGAATGAATAGAAACAAATCACACGTTAGTTCAAGTATAAAATTGTGGCTACACTGTAACAAGTTAGATACAACGCACAATAGAGACGGGCCACACTTCATATAGTTAAAATCCGGATGGAAGGGGTACTGAAGGACAGTTTTTAATAGGAAGTTTTCCCCTCATGTACATAACTGAACAGCTGTTAGAAACATTCAATTGCTCCTGCTCTTTTGAATGTCACGTACCTCCTGGCACAATGAGGCTGGATATTTTGAACTTGCTAATGCCTTCCACGGAAGGACATTTAGTAGATGCATGCATTAGCGGAGGAAACGAAACGATCTGTGGACAGCGGAATGAAGAAATATGTTAAAAGGTTTATGGTTCGCAAAAATGTTCTTACCTCCCTTCGCACTAAATGGACTCAATCAGCGACTCCTGAAAAGTCACAGCAAGGTCTGATCACGATATGCAAAATGAAGAAAATAAATTTCTCTTCAAGTGAGGAGAAACAAAACACCGGTGGTAGGATTTCCCAGATGTAACAGTGCTGTCACATGAAAAAGAGAAACGTTCAACTCCTGAAATCTTGCGTTCTTCAAAGAGAAAGATCTAAAACTGTGCAGAAATAGCCTTAGAGATGAGCATATCAGCGTGAACTAGAAATCATGTATTCAGCTCCAGTTCCATTCACACCTGTTATCAACCTTGAAGAAATGGTTAGATACTTTCCACCTTCAAACCAACGACGTGATACAGTTCTTCACAGAGATACGAGGCGGAGTTGAACGAATGTTCTAGGTGCCGCCCTTTACATATACACATGTCCACAAACCAACGACGAGTTCGGACGGCCTACGAAAAAAAAAATACAACATACTTGTTGCAACTTTCTGCCATCTGATATCCCATTCAACTTTCACAGGCAAAACTGACGACCAACATACTGCTTAGATCTCTGAGTATGCTTTTATAAAGGTTATTTTCAACTACATAAATGCATCGCGATGACCCATAGCGACATCTAAAGACGTGCAAAACACCAGAAATTTTAAAGGATTGAAAAATCCGAGCAGAAGAAAAAACAGATCCGTAGCGAAAAACTGATATCAGCGAACTAGTCCTCCTCCCACCTCTTGGTCGTCAGTGAATCGTGATTTCGTGAACACAAGGTACGAGTACAGAAACTCAACAATAAAGATTTCCTCATGAAAAATTTATTTTGAAATTTTTTTGAAAGTAAGACGTCGGTATATTCTATCTGTAGATGAACTTGGATATGAACTCGCGCTCAGGTTACATGTTTGTGGTTATGCAATTATTGTGGTTACATGGTTACATGTTTGTGGATATGTATAACTCCTCTGAGGGAAATAGCCTGTGATCGCATTGTGAGGACAGAAATCGAATCAAGGTATTTGAGAAGTATTTTCTCCACAGAAACTATGAACGTTAGCGAATTTTTTTGTTCCCCTCCAAAATGGCCGAATTAGTCATAAAAGAATGGACTGGGTTACGTGATTTAGTAATCTCGCTGTTTTTGGATTTTTTTTTTTTTTTTTTTTTTTTTTTGCTCAAGGGCTTCTATGGCCTAATTGCACGTCCTGTGGACAGACACTGTACCTATTAATAAAAAAGAGTTTAGATGAGTACAATTATAGTAATCTGTTTTTGAGAGTACTGATTACGCCAAATTTCTCCCCATTTTCATTACAAATTCGGCGTATGATTGGTTTATAGTCTGTCTAAGGAATCTGGATGTGGTTATTATCAGTTTGATTTCTTGCTGCTTGAGCTGCACTTTCATTTCCTTGTATTTAAGTGTGCACTGGAATCCAACAAAAAGTGACAGTCTTTCTATTGTTATGAAATTCGGATATTTGAGTTCTTATTTGTTGAAAGTTGTTGTTGTTGTACTATCTTGTTGTACTAAAAAATACCTGCCTCGAAATTACTGAAATTCCAGCCCCTATTTGCATTTCAGAATGACAGATTTCAGCGCATCAGCCGTGCCGCTTACTTGCTGCATATGTCTGACCAATGATGACTTCATAATTAAATGCGTTACTTGTCACAAAAACTATTGCAATAAGCCTGATTGTACTTCTGTAGATATTAAGAAATTAAACAAAACTAGAAAACGCAAGTTTGAATGTAACGCCTGTAGGCAACAAACAGGAAAAAATAATGAAGAATTACCTAATGAAGTCATTTGTGAAGATTCTTGCACAGAACAGATTAATGACCTTGAACAAGCAACAAAAGAAATCCTCTCGCAGACTGACCTTGGAAATGGCATCTTGGGCCATCCTGAAGGATCAATTTTTGAAACCTTGGGATGCGATATTTGCCCGGAAGACTGCGAGCACTCTGAAGGGGGTTTCGCTAGACAGAGGAGCAATCATAGCCCGGATGAAAGGCAGGAAGAGAACCGTAAAGAATATGTCTCGCGTACGGAATTAAAGGATATCCTTGCAGACTGCATCAGCCCCTTTTCGATGCAGGCTGTGGAATACGCTGAAAATCTCGCGAGCAATTTCATCCCTGTACATAAAATGCTACAGGAACTGCAGGAAGAGAATTTTCTTCTCAAAGAACAAAACAGTAAAATATTGCACACCCTTAAACGACTGGAGGAAAAGCTAGGATGCTTTGAATCCGTCCTCGTTGCACAAGGTGGCTCAACGGCTCCCGTAACCGACGAAACTTGCTATGCGAGGCAGAGCTACCAAAAGAAAAGTAGAAGTGATATGCATGGATTGTACAGGAGGACAGAAAGCATTGAAAATCACAAACAGAAGACAAGAAAAGAATTGAATTCGGGGGAAAACATATCAGAACGAATTGCAAAACTACAAGACAGCCAAATAATATGTGAATCTCAAGCCCAGCCGCGAACTGTCTGTTTGCAGCAGGACCTCGCAAGCAATAGCACCAAACCCAGTGAAACTTTAGGGGCAGCACAAGGAAATGGCTCCACACATTCCACTAGGAAAAGTCAAAACCAAAATAAAGAAGCCTTAGAAATATTAGGACAACAGGAATCAACTGAAATGATTGGAGCATGCATGTATTCCAAGAGTACGAACTCCAGAATTATATCTTCCCCCTCAAATCATGTTCTGCAAACCCACTCACTTATGCGCACATCACTATGCTACCTAAAAAGCATAACACTTTTGAGGGTAGAAAAACCCGCCCATCCCAAAATTTCATGCCTACTGTAGCCGAGGACAGCCGACGACGTAATCCAATTCACAGAGAAAGTATTAACGTGTCTTCCTGTAACGCACCTGAAACAAACAAACGGTTTTCTGAAATGTACAACATTACTTCCGTTGCAACCAGAGAGCAAATTTTTGTATCAAGGCTGGGACCCACAACACAGCCCAGAAACATTAAAGCCATGTGTGAGGGCGAACATGGGATAACTGTGGAAGTCAAGCAAGTGAAAACACGACACCCAGCTTACTCCTCCTTTATAATCTCTTGTCCACCAGATAAAGCAACTCGCCTACAAGACGTAAGCGCCTGGCCAGTAGGTACCTTAGTCAAGCCCTACAGAGACAGATGGGCCAGACCACTGGTTAAAAATGATGCAAGGAATCGGGCTCATTAGCAATCAAGAAAACTACCCCCAGCTGGGAATGCAGAACATCACATCCACCTGTTTGTACAAAACGTGAGGAGCATCTCAAATAAGCTCCACACCCTACAAACGATGATGATGTACGAGGACCTGGATTTCATTTGCCTAATCGAAACCTGGTTGGGAAATGGAAAACAGTTAGATCGGCTAACTGCGGCAGCAAACTGCAAATGTGTGGGAACCGGAAGAACAGATAGGCGAGGAGGGGGAGTTATAATTTGCTATCAAAATAAATACCAGCCTATAAGAGAACGAAAAACCAATTCAAATAATTTTGAAGGGATTTGCGTTACCTTTTCAAAAGAGCACGTGAAAATACAGATATGCATCATATACCTCCCACCTGAGCACACAAAGGAGACAAGAAACGAACTCTATGCTTGGCTTGCTGCAAATCTAAAGCCATCAGTCGACACAATAATAGCGGGAGATTTTAATTTGCCTTTTCCGAAACACAGGGAGGCCAAGAAAGAGCTGGATGCGACATTGGGTGCATTGCACTTAACGCAGCTTCCGACACCAGTGACAAGGGGAATGCAGCAACTTGACCTGTTGTATCATAGTTCCTTAGACATAAGGCTAGCGCAAAACTGCATAAAATTTAAGTCGGACCACAATCCCATTGAAATAGAAGCAGCACTGAAGATACACAAATACATGCATGGTAACCACACGAACTGGGAAAAGCAAAGTAAGTATATTAAATATACTTACTTTGAATATACTTAAAAAATATACTCCGTGAAGTATATTAATGCAGAGGTCATTCTCAGTCACTTGACTAGTTACAATTGGAATGACCTGCAAGAAAAGCCAGTAGACGAAGCTTTAGAAATGATCACTAAAAAGCTATACCAAACAGCATTGGAAGGAGCAGCAAAAGAAATCAAAATATCTGAGAGAACAAAAGAATGGTTTAACCCACAACTGAAAGCAAGTTTCCTCAGGAAGCAAAAACTGTATAGAAAATGGCAAAGAATGGGTCATCCTGCCGATCACATTCGTTATAAGAAAGAAAGAGCACATTTCATCAAAGCAAAACGACAGGCACACTGCAGTGTTGTTCATAATAAACTAAAAAGAGCAAAAAGAATTACTAGCAATAGAAATAGCACAGAGAATATGACCGAATGCATTTTCAAGGAATGGGCTAATAACACTTTTAGTAACCTGCATGGACTGAATCAAATTGAGAACACTGATAATGGTAACAAAATTTTTGAATTCCTGAAAGATTTAACCAAGCGAAACCATTCGGCAATAGAGGAACCAACAAGACCTCCTTTGAGTGAAATACAAATCACCAAAGAGAGCGTAATGAAAGCAATCAACGATCTGCCCAATAAGGCCACTGTTGGACCAGATAAATTTCCAATGTTCATCCTTAAGATAAGTAGCCCATTTATAATAGATCTATTACTGCACATCTATCAGGAAATCATTAGGTCAGGAGCTTTCCCGCAAGCCTGGAAAAATTACATTGTAACCCCAATACCAAAGATTAAACACCCAAAATTGGCTAAGGATTACAGACCAATTTCTGTCAGTTGCACCCTACAGAAGGTATTCGAAAAAGCACTGCTTCCCACCATCAATCAACACTGCTTCAGCCATAGACCACCACATTTGCACTCAGTTATTTCCGGTAGATCAACAATAACAAACTTACTGGAAACCCTTTTTCGCGTGCAGAAAGCACTAAATGAGAAAAAGCAAATCGATATTATTTTTTTGGATATCTCCGCAGCCTACGACAACGTCTCAATTCCAGCGCTCATTGCGATTTTAAAGAATTATTTTAATGTAAGAGGAAATTTGTTAACTATAATAACCAGCCTGCTAGAACATAGAAAACTTATTGTTAAGCACCAAAAGCTACAATCTTGCTTTACCATCTCGCGAGGAGTGCCACAAGGGGGAGTTCTTTCGGCTACTCTCTTCGCGGCCGCCCTGGAGCCGTTTCTTGCACTGTACTACAATTTAATAACATATGCTGACGATGTAAAATTCTTCATCACTTCCAAAGACCATGAATCAGCAGAAGGTATTTGTCAGATGGCAAATAGCACAATCCGGGAATTTGAGAGCTACCTGGATTGCATCGGGCTCCGTATTAATGCGCAGAAGTCTGCCCAAATGACCATAACTTGCAAGCAGAATAAAAATGACATCTCGATCTCTGTGAACGGGTCTAATGTGGTAAAAGTGCACTCTCACCTGGACCTGGGTCTTAAGTGGGATGACAGACTCACCTTTGCTCAACACTTCGCCCATATGAAGACAAAAATATTCGCCGCTTTATGGGCTACCAGACAGGAACTGGTAGGAATTAGGGATCCTCAGCTAGCGACCAAGTACATTTTAATGTGTGTCCTGCCAATTGCAATGTATGCCTCGCAAATCTGGTCTTCAGCTCCAGATTCACATTATAAGTCCGTCCTTGGGATCGAGTACTGGTTCTTGCGATGGCTTAACAGAGTTGCTGGCCACCCTTTTACTATCTCAAGGGCCATTCTCTACTCAAACCTTAACATCACACCCTGGATGCAGCGGACAATTAACAGGAACATACACACTCTCGCACAAATGCTCACAGGCAGAGTGGATGCTCCAGTCCTGGATAATATTCTAGTCAAACCGCGTGCCACTGCTAGACGTTGCGGAGAAGTAAATAATCCACTGCGTTCAGTCTGGAACAATCTTAGTAGCCTGCAAAGATTCTTCCCATCAAATGCAGCGAAAATATTTAACTCACTACACATAGATGCCGAAAAACTGTGTGAGGATGCAACATACCGGAAAGAGATCTTCCAGGATTCGTATAGACTTACCGAATTATGAATCGGCTGCAAAGTACCAAAGAATTTAGAGTAAAACAGAAACTTTCTGCTTTAAGAACAATAATAATTTGTTGACTGTAAAAATATACCTTCTGTAACAGTTATGTTAATATGTAATTTATAGATGGAATTATTAGTGAATTGTAAATATATCAGTTGTATAATGTATGTACAGAATCATCAATGTGTAAATACTGTATATATTAAACATAAAATGTGTATATAATATTTCGGGACGAGACTACGTGTTCAGTATATGTAACCCACTGCACGTAGTATCTCGTACCCTGATATGTACTTAGCACCCTCCTGGCACTTTGCCGTCCAGGGGTGGTTTCCTTATTGAAATAAACGGATAATAATAATAATAAAATTTGATTTATAAATGTACGTGGAGAGCGATAATTGCCTTGGAGGGCTGACATTGCACTCAAAGAGTCTGTATAGATAATAGTCTTCGGAGTAAAATCATTAACAAGTAAGGCCAAACCCACCTTAATGGCATTGAATTCTGCAGCGAAAATGCTGCAATCTTGTGGTAACGACACAGACAGACCGTTGATGTTGGTGATACCAACATCAACAAAAGTGACACAGCAGCTCCTACAGCTGTGACACTTTTGGAGCCGTCAGTATAAATTTGCAGGGTGTCCGCATTTGCCAAGTAGTGACTGATTGTTCAGTGAGTGTTTCCACCAATGTTGGAAGTAGTCATCACATGAAGGTATCCACACTTTCCATGGAGGTTGTACAATTTCTCTTTCTTGATGCGAATTGGTCAAATGCATGTTCCGCTGCTCAATCAGTTCTCGTAGACGGATTCCTGTAGGTTTGTTTTCAATAGGCGTATTTCTATAAAGGTTTATCCATTAAAGATCATAGAGGTATGATCAGATAGGATGAGATGGAAGGCCAAATTTTTTAACTGTACAATTGAGAAGAAGCATCTTTCATCGAAGACGGAGTAGAAGTTCATTGGTCCCTATATATAAGCTTTGGACAGGCGAAGATCTGAACTCCTCAAAAGTAATCCTGAGATTGCACTATGTTGCATTGTGTTGAGTCAGGCTAACAGAATCTTTCGGGCAGAGTCATAAATAGGGGCACCATAATCTAATCTAATCTAATATGATTAAGACCAGGTATCGGTGTAATAGAGTATAGCGTTTAGCTCTCCATGTCATACATGACATGACTTTAATAGAACACGTAGAAAACGTGCAGCTTCAGATAAAACTGGTCAAAATTTGGTATGGTGATGTCCCATAGAATAACGATGAAATGAGGCGACAGCGAGAAACGTCTGACAGGAATAAGGGACAGTTATAGGGGTATAAGATTTACCAAAAAGAGGTCGCATTACAAGAAGCTCGAAAATATAATAAAATTACGCCACTACGACGTATGAACCTATCCAAAGGCTAAAGAGGCCTGGCAGCGGTGCTCGATATAAGGGTGTCTATAAGATTCTGTGACAATAAATCCCGTTCTTCCACCAGCGCAGAACTTAGCTCACCAAATGACCGAGTAGTTGGCTGTCCGGGTGCAATGTGACCCACATGTTCGAAAGGATTTAAGCCTAGTCATCGTGCTAGCTACGTCAGTCGATGGATATCTCCAGTTTCAAGATATTCCTTCACCATTTGAGCTCCATGTGCAGTGGCGTTGTCGTGCATGAAAAGAAAATCAGAGCCAACTGCTTAGGGGCTTAGACCCGTAGGAAAACTTTTATGAATTCTTCAACTCTTATGCAGATTTCATATCGGGTGTGGTATAGCGTCTATATAGACATATATTGTCAAACTGTTGAATTTAATTAGTTGTTGTCTTCTGAATTACTTGTTTAATAAACATAATGTCAGAAGAAGACCGAGATATTACTTGGTCCCAGGAATTTGAATCATATTCATCTTCTTCTGATGCATTAGCATTAGCATTAGTAGAGGCATTTGATGCAAGAAAGCAAGCTTATGCAGCATCAGCCAAAAAAAAAAAAAAAAAAAAAAAAAAAAACCACTCTACTTCACCCCTCCGTTCGTTCAAAATACCTGTCCAGCTGAGCCTTAAACTTATTTAGGCTATCAACCTCCACCACAAGGGTTGGACGTCTGTTCCACCAACCAACCACCCGCTGCCTAAAGGCAAATTTCCGCACGTCTACCCTACATCTGTCTTTCCTCAATTTGAATTGATGCCCTCTCAGGTGATTTTTCTGAGCTAGAGGAAGATTCCCATCAGCATTGAGCATGCTTAAACCATTCAAGGCTTTATACACCTCTATCAGATCACCTCGCTGGTGCCTAGTCTCCAGACACTGTAATTTGCAAAACTTAAGCCTTTCTTCGTAAGAGCACCCCTTTGTTCCATTCACTAATCTTGTTGCCTTTCTCTGTACTCGTTCCAGCAGCTCTACATCCTTCTTGAAATGAGGCCTCCAGACCTGTATACAGTACTCTAGGTGTGGCCTGACCATTGCCTTATACAATGGAATAATCACCTCCTTATCCCTGCTGGAAAAATTCCTGTATATCATTGACAATACTCCATGAGATACTCTTGCAGGCCGTCTGCACTGCTCAGAGAACTTCATATCTGCCTGCACAACCACCCCCAAGTCCCTTTCATTCTCTACCACTGTCAGTGTAGTACCACAGAGTTAATACGTTGCTCTGGGGTTGCTGTTTCCCATGTGTAGTACTTTACATTTGTCAATGTTAAACTTCATTTGCCACCTCTCAGCCCATCTGCTCAACCTTTCCAGATCCTGTTGCAGCAGCATAGTGTCAGTAGTGTCCTTGACAACCCTGCCAACCTTTGTATCATCTGCAAACTTGGACATTAAGGTTGATATACCATCATCAATATCATTTATAAATACAGAAAACAATAATGGACCCAACACTGAGCCCTGAGGGACTCCACTAATAACATTAGTCCACGATGAGCAGTGTCCATTGATTACCACTCTCTGTCTTCTTCCCCTCAACCACCCCTTTATCCATAGCAGCAATTTGCCTCCAATGTCACACTGCTCCAATTTGTGTAGCAGTCTTCCATGTGCAACAGTATCAAAAGCCTTTCTAAGATCCAAGTATATAATATCAAAGTTATTCCCTGCATCCAGTTCTTTTGTGACTACATCATAGTATCCAATCAAATTGGTCAGGCAAGACTTACCCTTAACAAAACCATGCTGTGTCCTAGCTATAACTGAAGTCTTGTCTAGATGATCCTGCAGTGCTTCTTTCACCAGTGCCTCCATTAATTTTCCGGGAACAGAAGTTAAACTCACAGGTCTATAATTACTTGTGTCAGTCTTTGATCCTCCTTTGTGAATTGGGGTCACATTTGCACATTTCTAGTCTGTGGTTACCTCCCCTGAATCCAAGGAAGCTCTCATAATTATGGCTAAGGGTTCGCTTACTTCCTTTGCTGCCTACTTTAATATAACTGGATAGATCCCATCCACCCCGGGTGCCTTTCTTGTGTTTATCTTCAACAGTTTCTCCTCCACTTTACTCCCAGTTATTTCAAGATTCTGTAGCTTACTGCTAGAGTTGAATGCACCTCTGGCATTCCCCTTGCTGAATAACTCCTCATGTGTGAATGTCGATGCAAAATATTCATTTAGTTTGTTAGCTACCTGAGCAGGATCATCAACAGTTGACCCATCAATATCAAGTGGACCAATCTGATTCATCCCCTTCCTTCTAGAGTTTACATAAGTAAAGAACTCTTTGCTGTTTTTCTTTGCATCCCTTGCCAAGGATTTCTCGTAATCTGCCTTCGCCTGCCTAACCTCCTTTGTAACTTGGTTGCATATCAACTTGTATCTATCATAGGCTTCTGTGTCATGTGTTAATTTGTAAGTATCCCATGCATTTTTCTTCTCTGCCATATGCCTCATTAGTTCATCTGACATCCATTTTGGCCTAAACCTTGAACAATATTTCTTAGTTGGTATGTAAAGCCTAGTAGCTTCCAAGATAAGTTCTTTGAATGCTTCCCATTTTGAATTTGCTGTTGGTAACATCATCAGTTGGTCCCACTGTATAGAATTTAAATACTGTCTCAGTCCATCGTAGTCGCCTTTACGGAAGCAATGACCCTTCCCTTTACCCCTAATGGTAGTTACCTCTTTGAGTAAATCCCACTTCAGCACACTGTGATCACTGCCACCTAGTGGTTCATTTATCTGCAGATTTATCTGCATATTCTTCTTTTGTTCATTTTGCATCAAAACAGGTGTCTCCTAACAAAGAATCTTTTCCGACACCAGTAAAGCGTAAAGGTAAAAGGAAATCAGAGACCCCTAAAACTGTTACAAAAGGGGAAAAAGAAAAAACTAAACTTAAAACAAAATTGGATAAAAATAAGACTTTGAATGATACAGAAGATAAGAACAGCCAGTCTCTCGTTAAAGTTCGAGCTAGTGCAGCCAAGAACAGTAAGGACTATGCAGTTCTTGACTCCCCAAATGGTACAGGGGATAAAATAGTTAATGTTTGTAGGAGGGAGGACCAAGAGATTTCTTTTATAGATGGTTTGAACTTCGGAGGATCATTACATGCTTGGAGGTGTATGTGACATTTGCTAAGACAAGAAGAGCTTTAGGAGAAATAATGTCTAAAGATTCAAGTAAAATAACAAAACCAACGTCTAATAGAATTTATGGCCTCTGGGTTGACGTGGAGGCGGTGACCACAGCTTTGGCTGTGGACAATGACCGCCTTAAGGTACGCGCTAGGGAACTGGGGGAGAGTGCTTCTCAGATAAAAGAAATGTTAGATTGCCGGATTGAACTTCATAAGAAGTCTTATGCAGAGATAGTGCGGCAGGATCTCAAGTTGATTGATCCTGTTGTCAACCAGAATAAACCAAGATCCAAACAGAGGACTGACAGTGCAAGTCGGGACAGATCCTTATCAGTTCCAAGAGGTGTGCTTAATCCTCAGAATCTGATTATTTTTAGACCTACTGAGGACTCCTTGAGTTCGAATCAGGATATAAAGCAGAAGGTGACACAAATCATTAAGCGTGACCACAAGGAGATGAAAGTAAAAGGTATATGTTTCTTTAGGAATAGGGGGATCCTTGTGGAGACCACAACTTCGGTGGATGTTAACAGGTTCTATTCTGCTTCTGCATTGAAAGAGATAGGTCTTACAATGGAGAAACGTAGGTTATCTAATCCAACAGTGTTAATATATGGTGTCCCTCGTGAATATGCTAAGGAGAAAATATTGATGGTTTCTCGCAGGATGAAGTTAAAGAAGAGGGGACTTTCAGATTTACTTCTGGATCGGGTGCAAAGGTGGTTAATTGGGTGGTTGGATTCAGTCCTGGTATGATGCGGTATATTTTAGATAGCGATAGAATCTACCTAGGATTTACATCACACAGGTTCCGTAAGTTTACAATTGTAAGCAAATGTTTCCGTTGTTTGGGGTATGGCCACTCGGCACAGTGTTGTTCGCATAAGGCAGTTTTTTGTGGACACTGTGCAGAGGGCGGTCATGTCTACGGAGATTGTCCCCATAAAGAAGACTCTGCAAAATGTATCAACTGCAAGAGACGTGGCAGAGGTTACAATCATTCTGTAAGGGATGCCAAGTGTCCAGAATACTTAAAAGCAGTACAACCTACGGACAGCATAAGGTATAAGGTATAAGGTATGTTAGTGTCTAACGGCTCCTGGGATTTCTCCCATCTCCGCGGGTGTACATAGTGTGCATAGTGTGCATAGTGTTAGGGTCGGGCGTCACCTGTGGTTTCCCACATCTGCGCCATATGTACACTGTGAAGAAATACAGAACACTGTAAATGCCAGAAAAAGTGTTGTGTGTTGAATGTGTGGTTTTGTGTTGGGTTCTGTTGTATGTCCTGGCATTTGGCCGCAGGGCCCCTGATGGAACCCCACGTTGCCCGCACACACCACTAGGAGGTAGCCAGGCTGCCCATAGTTCTCTGGCTAGTCTCCGTCAGGGTCGCCTCAGCTTCCTGAGCGGAGACCAAGTTAAAAAAAAAAAAAAAAGTAAAATTAAATAAAATAAAAAAAAAAAAAAAAAAGTAAAATAAAATAAAAAAAAAAAAAAAAAAAAAAATTAATTAAAAGAAAAAATAATAATAAATAATTAATTAATTAAAAAAAAAAAAAAAAAAACACAGCGATTAGATAGAGTGAGGTAGTACAGGGTGTACAGAAGAGGGGGAATGAAAGTAAGAGTAAGGGGATATAGGCGAAGGCGTCCCCAACCAGTCAATGTACACTCAGTCAATCAGGTGAAGGCGAAGAAAGGGGAAGGAATGGGGTCGAAAGTGACTGTACAATTGAGCACAGATAGGATCGCCATTTGGCGCCTCTGTCATCGACATCGGGTGGTGTCCAATCCAGGGGTTTAATTCGATCCAATGGTAGCTTTCAAACTTCAATCATCAGATAGTTGTCCGTTTGATGGTGTGGCGGTCAAGTTCATGACTGTCTAGTCTGGATGAAAGTCCATCATGGTCTCAAACCGCCTGTTGTCTTCCTTGGGACTGCTATGGCGCAGGTACAGGAACTGTAGAAAAGGATTTCCTTCGGCTGAAGAGCTCTTGTGCGAAACGCGTAAAAGCTGTATATTCCTCCCTACTATCAAGCAGGTGTGTTTCTTGGTCTTTGGGTATGTAGGTCAAGGTAGTTATGAAGGTGCAGCGAAGATCCTCATACAGGGGGCAGTCATACATAAGGTGCGACCAACTCTCAGTCCCACCACAGGTGCAAGTGGGATCATCGATGATTCCCAGGGCCGTCAGTTTGCCTTTTAATGATCCATGGCCAGTTAACAGGTATGTAGCATAAAGACCAGGTGAAAACCAGGGGGGAAGCCTGGGGAACACCCTGTTGATGTAAGGGAAGAACTTTCTAGTGATTTCGCCTTTGTTGGAAGTAGTCCATCTCGCTTGCCACGCCTGCTGCAGATGCGTGAGGAGACGCTTCTTTTCTGCTGTTCTGTCGTTTGCGGGGTCTGTTGTGAATTCGAGGATGGTCTTGGAATTTGTTTTGGAGAGGTGGAAGAGTAGTCCACAGCGGACCACCTCCAGGTCCAGTGGCATGGCGCCTGCCAGGATTTGCAGAGCATGGGTACTGACAGTGCAGCAGGCACGGGTAGTAGCAAGCAGGATGTTCCTTTGCAGAGAGTCGAGGATTCTTCTACCACTAGCAGTGATTGCTTTCGGGTACCAGATGCCTGCTGCGTACGTTATAATCGGGGTAAATATCACTTTATAGAATAAGGACAGAGTGTGCCTATTGAGTCCCCAGTCCCGTCTGGAGACCCTGGCGACAAGGGCGGTGTAATTACGTATCTTTCTTCTTAGGTATTTAAGATGTGGCTGGAAATTCAGTTTGCTGTCAAGTATAACTCCTAGATACTTGAGATGAGTGGAGAATTTTATGGTCCTGTTGTCGATTTTTATCTGTGGCGGTCTGGCTTCATTGAGACTTCCTTTGAGAAGAATAGAATCTGTTTTGGCGGCAGAGATGGTGAGGTTATGGTGTTTAGCCCAGTCCTGTAGCTTCTGTAGTGCATTATTCGCCAAAATCTCCAGTCGGGCCCTAGAATCGCCGGTAACGGTGATAATAAGATCATCTGCATAGGCTTGAGAGGTGACCTCTCCCAGGTCCATGCCAAGGAATTCATCAAGCACAAGATTCCACAAGAACGGTCCCAAAACCGAGCCCTGTGGGCATCCTCTGTAGACGTGTCTGGTGATTTTCATATATGGAGCATTGACAGTGATTGATCTGTTGGAAAGGTAGCTTTTGATGGAGTTATATAGGTTTACTGGAAGCTTTGATTGACGCAGTCTGCCTAGGACGCTCGGCCACCAAAGTGAGTCGAACGCCCCAGCAAAGTCGACAGCGATGACCAGAAAGTATTTCTTTTGGGTAATTCCTACTGCTTCAAGGAGATTGTGGAGTGCATCTACAGTGGAGTGCCCCGTTTTGAATCCAAATTGTCTGTGAGAAGCCATGTTTGCATTGTTGTAGTGTTTGAGAAGTCTGTAGTAGAGTAGCCTTTCATAGAGTTTACTAAGTACCGACAGGAGAGCGATGGGACGGTAGGAGTTTGGGAGTTCAGGTGGTTTCGTCGGGTTCTTCAGGATCAGTTTTACGTTGGCCGACTTCCAATCTGTTGGGTAGTGACCATCACGTATACAGGTATTGAATAGATGAAGTATTAATTCGGGGACACACTCCACTGTTTTCTTTATAATCTCAGGCTCCAGCAGGTCCGATCCTGGACATTTCCTATCTTTGATCAGGACCGCAGCAGTTTGTAGTTCTCCTAAGTCAAAGGGAGATTCCTGCTCTTCAGTGTGGTAAGTCTCATTCTCTGCACAGAGGGATTTTTGTTCCTGAGTGATTGGATTTGTTGCTGGTTGTAGGATGGCGTCCAAAATGTTTGTTATGGATTGCTGCCAGGTGGTTGCTTCCGTACCTTGTAATGACTTGGTTGAAGTGGTGACCTCTCCCCTGGGTAGTTTGTTTGTGGTGATCTTGTACACCACTCCCCAGGGGTCGGTATTGCCAGTGGTGTTGACCAGGTGTTGCCAGGATTCTTGTTTTCGTTTGCGGATCAGGGCCGTGTACTGGTTTCGCACTTCCCTGTAGTTCTGTCTGAGCGCCTCCACTTCACGTGCCGGCCAGGTCCTCCGGGCACGCTGGAAAGTCTTTCTTCTTATAATTACTTCTCGGCGCAATCTATGCAGCTCTGGGCTCCACCAGGGCTGTGCGCCTGGGACAGGGTTTTTCCTTTTGATTGCCAAGTTGCTGGCCGTTGTGATCAGATCAGTGACTTGTCTTTGGAGGGCATCTGCGTTGTCGGGAAGTAGGTGGGGTTGGGTCTCATTAGTTAGGGTTGTCCTGAAGACGTCCCAGTTCGCCTTTTCAATTGCATATCTATTTAACATGACTCGTATGGCTGGGGATCTAGCTAGAGATCGATTTAGCTGGAAGGAAATAACCCTGTGATCCGAAGTAGTCCACGCCTCGTTGACCTTCCAGTTGGAAATGTTGCCGACAATGTTCCTTGAGGCCATAGTGATATCAATAGTGGCCTCCCATAGGGTGTTTGAGAAGGTGGTAGGATTGTTCGGTTGGTTAATGACTGTCATAGTCGAGTTTGCCAGGAAGTCTTCCAGGCGTTGGCCATTTGCAGTGCTCCGCCTGTCTGGTGTCAAACTATGCCAGACCGGTGATCGGCAATTGACATCGGCTCCGATGATGATTTTTGCGTTTGGCAGAGTTCTCAGGACATCTTCCAGGTATCTGATAGCATAGGTAATCTCTTCGCCTGGTCTACAGTATAGGGATATCACGTAAAAGGATCCCATGGAGCTGATCAGGTGGGCACAGGCAGCCCAGGCTGTACACAGTGCTGAGATTTTAGTTGCTGTGATTTCTGGATTTCGAATGACTATTGCAGCCCAGGGGGTATCCTGATCTGTTTGAATTATTTTGTAGGTCAGGGGGTAACCTCTCACCTGCCTCGTGTGAGTGTACGGTTCCTGTATAATGAGAATATCTGCATTTTCTTCGTCTGCCTTGATTCTTATCTGATCGGCCACCGCCCTGGCCCGCTGTGCGTTGATTTGAAAGAATTTATTAACTCCGTAGTTATATCTTTTAGGCTGTGAGCCCATAATCGGTTTTCATCTGGTATAAACACTTGGCGCTTATATAGGACGGACACGTATTATCCCGAATAGAGTGGTGGTGGTCTAGTTTATTACTTTTACAATTTGCACAGACATTGTATCGGGGCCAGAGATTTGAAGTGTGTGGGGGTCATGTGCTGTATATTGTGTTGTGCCCTTTGTTCCTTCGGTCTATTAGCCGCCGAGCCCCTAGTGGGACCCGACGTTACCACACCATGCCACGGGGAGGCTGACCGGGTGTACCACTGTAGCTCGAGTACTCTGGCGGGTCCTGCCACCTACTTTCCTGGGATTTCAGTGGCTAGGACCAGATTTGAGAATGAGATGATCGCTGTTTCTTGAGCAACGGTTGTAATTTTAACAGAGCGTAGGGTTGTTCGCTGATAACTTGTTCTAGGGCCAAATAGGTCGGGCAGTAATTTTGATGTTTTTAGATTTAGACCTGTGGGGAATGCGTGTGTGTGTATATATAAATACTGTATATGTATATACACGCACACACACACATATATATATATATATATATATATAAAGTAAATAAAAAAAAAAAAACGTTGTGCAAGAGAAAAGTAAGGGAGGAAGGCAGAAGACTGGAGGGTAGGAAACAGAAGAAAGGGGACAATAGGGAAGATGGCCCCTGATGACAGTGTGGCATGCCCAGTGCCTCATACATACGGGCCTCATACCTCAGCAGCATACGGGTCTTGAATCAGAAAAACATCAATTGAATGCTCCTCAGTGGCCTGGCGTATTTCATCCGCAACTGTGCGGGACTTTTGCTCATTTATTTGCATCATTCTCAAGTATTTAGTTTGAGATACGGGGGCTCCTCTTACGCTTCCAGAAAGAGTGGGCAGGACTGGAGCGGGGACACAACTGGTATTTCTTGTTGGTTTAGGCATCAGCGGTCCTTAGTCTTACGAGTTCCAGAGCTCTTTGGTATTCTGGGCATAAAATATCCCGGAGAGAATGGTTATGTGCTCGCCTGTTCCTTTTACAATTCACGCAAGAGGGCTCTTCATCACGGTAGGGACATTCTGCTTGGACATGCCCACTCCTGGCACAATGCCCGTAGGATGGAGATTTGTGGGAGCAGCGTTGGGAGGTATGCCCATATCCCAGACATAGGAAACACCTTGTGACAATTGTAAACGGACGAAATCGGTGTGCACTGAAACCAAGGAATAATCTATCTGTAGAGAGGACAGTTCTATAAATCCGTGGGGAGAAGCTAATTACTTTGTGTTCTGTAGAGTTAGATTTTGATTTTGTTGCAAACCTAAAAGTGATCGCAGCCTTAACTTCCTCCCAGGAGAATCCCTGGTCCTGTAGGTTTCTGTGGAACAGATCCTCAAGTAATTCGTCGTTAGAACTGTGCTTTGGAACATCGTACACTATGATTGACGGATTTGACTTTTTAGGAGGAGCTATGACCACGCCTGCATTTGTGAGAGTACCACATATGGCAATACTTGTTAGGTCTTCTTTTGTTGCGGTCTCCAGTAAGACCCCTTTGTTCCTAATGGGTGTAAGGGATTTCACTTTTAGATTTTTATAATCAGTCCTTATAGTGCTTTTCACCAGATCTTTGACATCATTGCTATCACTTGCTCTCAAGAGTAGTAGTGCTGTGGCTTCTTCTCTGGGTGGTGCACATGGAGAGTTTGTATCATGCCATGGGCAAGGGGCTCCTGTCCCAACTTCACTACAGCAGCATAGGAAGTGACATCCGCAGCAGGCCCAGGGGAGGGCACGGAGTCTCAATATAGTCAGGGTCAGCATTAGTACAATTTTGGAGCCTGCCAATAGCATCAATGACCTTTTCCTGACTACAGTTTTGGACCGAAGTTCTTCATTCACAGCTTTGAGCCTGTCATTGTCAATGAGGAGCTCAGTTGTAATTGACTCAAGGGTGGACCACAACTCCGGCACACAGTTACCTGCACTTCTGGTGAAGCGACTGGAGTCGTGGTTTAGGAATGCGATCAACTGCCTACGAAGTCGAGAGATTGTTTGTTGAAGGGTAGCTGGCTCTGAAGTGGGTCCACCTTCTGGGACACTAGATGGAGGAGGTATCCCCAGCCTAGGAGAGGATTTTAAACCAGCTGCGATAGCATTGGGAAGGGCTGTCGGTGTGATAGTTTGGGGGACGGTTTTAATCTCTGTATGGGTGGAGGCCATTGCCCCAGAAGGAGAAGCAGCATTAGTCGGTTGAGCAACAGGGCTTTGGTCAGGGGCCAATGCCAGTTGTTGCCCCTCATCTTGAGTCACAAATTCCGAGCAGAGGAGAGCAGTCCATGACTCCATGGTCTCCTTAGTTTTCTTGTTGGCTTTCTTTTTCTTTTCTTTTTTCATCGAGAGATATCCACTCTTTAGCTGAGTCTTTGGCGGGATACTAGTTGGAGGGGGATTCTCCAGAACTGTTTCATGCTCCTCCTCACTAGCAGAACTGGAACTTTCCCTGCCGCTCATGTCAGGTGGAGGGAGTGCAGGATGAAAAGCAAAGCGCAAGTGTAGCGATGAAATACAGCAATGACGAAAGCCAGCAGTTTGTTGGGCTGTCTGAGGAGATAATTTTTAATTTGCACTTGTCTGCCAATCTGGACATCACACCCTGGAAGTATATCATCACAACCAGAAACATCTTAACTCTGGCAAAGCTACTAACGGAGAGAACAGTGCGCCGAAATTGGGAAACGTGATCACTCGCCCTCGGATGATACGACCGAGAATAAACAGGGAAGAACCAAGTCTCAAGTGCCAACTGACTCAATTGGACTCTCTGGGGAGGTTTTTCCCAGCAACTACTGTGAATTATTTTAATAATTTAAATATAGATCCAGAGAAACTGTACAGACAAAATGTATAGGACAGAAATATTTGGAGCCGACCGGGCTAGCCGAGTGGGTAAAGTACCTGCCCGGCAACCCAAAGGTCGCGGGTTCGATTCCCGCCTCGGGCTTGGATCAAAGTACTGCAAAAACCTTGGGAGGTGCAATATGGCCACAGAAGCCGATGCGCCAACAACTACCAAATCAAAAAAAAAAAAAAAAAAAATTTGGTAATGTGTACCGGCAGGTACAAATATAATAAGACTAATTTATATAATAATATTTAGCATTTAACAACCATTCGCAATTAATCCATTAACACATACTCTGTGTTTTTTCATCTGCAAATATTGTAAAAAAGTTCATGTAAATATGCTTGTAAATACTGATATAATGTAATCACACCCTCTAGCCACGTGCTGTCCATGGCTGTCTCGTAAGAGAAATAAACAGATAATAATAATAATAATGTAGAGCGAGTTCAGCTGTTCGTCATAAAATAGATCTTGAACTGATTTATATCAAATATAGCTGGAGCACATTAAACGTGCAGTGCGAAATGGATATTAGTAGAGCATAATAATTTGTTATACTTTATCCCCCAAGAAGCTCTGAATGAATACGTTTCAAATTGTTATAACCTTTTTTTCCGCATATGTTCAGAGTACACCCTATCCACACAACAACTAACATGTACTGTATTTTCTAATGACAGAATTGTCTATTGTCGAGTGCAATTATCCCTCCCTCCACGGACTGGGCCAATTATCTGGTCACGCCATTTTGACATCATTAAGAGCTTTAGAATATGACGTCATCTCCCATTACATTTAATTCAAGGTAAGACAGCAGTAGCAGCAACTTTTCCTTGCAAATGTACACGTTTTCCTACGTTGTATCTCCTATTTGTGTATTTTTCAAAATGCTTATAATTTCTTCAGATTGTGGGGAAAAAGTTTACGTGAATAGGATGTGAAAACGTAACTAAAGCATTTTAATTTGATTTATGTTTCTATTTCTATTTTTGCCTTTCGTGAGGATATGGTAACAAAATTAGGGAAGGATCTTCCCTCCTATTCCATGGTTGAGACGGGGGCAGCAAAATTTAAACGAGGAAGGTAGAGTCTGGACGATGACCGGGGCTGTGAAAGACCTGCGACGTCCATCACTTCAGAAGTTGCTGACAGTGTGGATGATCTGGTGACGAGTCATCGACCAGTGACAGTTCGGTATAATTATATACGTATTTTTGGGGACTGAACTATTCACTTTCTTGTATGGGAGAGCTAAAAAAAAATTAAATCCACTCTATATCATTCAGTATGAACGGTACTCCCCAAAATTAAACTTTGTTTTGTCCCTTTCACTTCAGAAAATTATAGGACCTTTTTGAGAATCAATGAAAACATTTATCTGTGCATGCCCAATCATGTGTCACTCATGAAGATTCTAGTGATTTTAATTTCAAGGAAGATGGGGTGGGCTCTGCATTTTCATGCAAGAACTTTTTTTTAGAGTATCTCAATAACACACTACCTTGAGAGTTGAGAAGAAGTAAGTTGGGGTAAGATGTATATCTTACAAATTAAAATAGAAATATTTGTTTTGCTAAAATAAAGGTAGGGCGATGGAAAGAGAGTATTAAGTTAAATATAGTAGGTATGTACATATAATTATACGTACAAAAATAGACATTGTATATTCATCTTATTTTATTTTTTTTTTTTGTTTATTCTGTTTGCAGAATTGTATGTATGATGGCAATATGATTGCCTATAAACATTTTTTTGTAGCACAGTAGTTTTAATCACCATCCTTCCAACCTGTTGAAAAAGGCTTAGAATCCCATAAACCATGCGAGGAATTTTTATCGGATTTTTGCCTGAATCAGTAGATCTGACGCTTCATAACCTCAGTTTCTTGTCACAAACACACACACATCTGGGAGTTGAATGATGTCACGTTCCGCTTATGCAACACCAAAAGAACTCCCGTTAATATGGTACTCTCATACAAACAATTAAATATTAGCGCTGCACGAAAGTTGGAAATTTCGTTTTAGATTGAATTTTTATGTTCAATAAATACATATACAGGGTGTCTCAAAAATACACGGCATAACTTCAGGAATGAGTTCCTCATATGTAGACAATAAAAATATTTTTTATCAACATAGTTCCGGAAGTGCTTGGTTTCCGAGTTTTGAAGGTCTGTCTATGACACTTAACTGTTCACATCACCTTATAGTAATGACTCAAAATGTCCATCTTCTGCCTGAATACAGGCCTCACATCGACGTCTCATGGACTTGCGAAGACGATGCCAAATTCCTGGCATGTTTCGTATTGTCTCACAACCTGCCACAATTCGATTGCGGAGAGTTTCCACATCAGCTACCGGAGCCAAATACAGAAATGATTTTAAATGGCCCCACAAGAAGAAATCTAGTGGGTTTAAATCAGATGAGTGTGGAAGCCAGGCAGGTGGTCCACCTCTACCTATCGTTCTCTGTTAGCAGCACGAGATGTAAAGGTCCCATGTTCACAAAGGCGGAGATGGATACCTTCCAACGTTTTCCTGTCTGGACATCTTCGTTCTGGGAACCTTTCATGGTACAAAAGATGAGCCTCCAGAGCATTGCTGTCCGCCAAACCGTATATAAAGTGCATATCCGCTTGCTCCTGATTTGAGTACATGGTCGGAATGGGAAACTACCAGATTCTGTCAGTACCTTGCGGGAGATAAGACATTCCGGTTAATACTTCGGGAACCAAGCATTTCGGTACTATGTTGATATCAAATATTTTTATTGTCTACATATGAGGAATTCATTCCTGAAGTTAAGTCGTGTATTTTTGAGACACTCTATATAATACATATACGGTGATAGGCTGAGGATATTATTCACACAATCACTTAGCAGATTAAACTAATGCGTATCTCAAGCAGTTGACATCAGATTATTATTAGCATTCCCGAGAAAATTTAATAATGCATAAAGTAAAATCTGAAATATAAGATCTTTCTTTCAATTATTTATTTGTGTTCGTTATATCTTGTGAATTAATTGGAAGTGTAAAGAAAATTCTGTTTCTTAGTTTCTTTGCTAAATATTTATTTTCTAATATATCTGATTAATGTAATATTTATTTTCTTACATTTACCAAAGCAGTTTATTAAACTTTAACTGCTTACCCAAACACTTTTCCATATTTCTCAGCTAGTTTTACCAATTGAAATTCAGCATATCTTTTAAGAAATGGAAAATAACCCAATATAGGCAGACCAATCGGACCAGGGGGAAGTTTTCGCTTTGAATTGAGACGAGAAAAAACAACCCAAGCACATAAAGTAATCACAAATACACCAACTGTAGCAGCAGCAGTGAAATATTCTTCTAAAAGACGGGCAAAATAGGCGCTCGATGTTTTCATTTCCAAATGACTAAGTCGCTATAACTTTCAGTTTTTTCTATTTACCACATGTTATATTCTGAACTGTTCTAATGACTCACATTCACAGACCAACTTAACCAGTGAATATGAACATCTACTACTATGACATTCGTTATCCTTGAATCTCTCACTGCCCTCTAGTGTTATCTAACGGTATTACAGAGGTAAACAAGGAAAAATGGTTTCTCATTATTGAGTTTTAACTTGAGTTAATAAAACGGGTTTTTTTTTGTACTTAATATAAATTATAGAAAAGTGTGTCATTTAAAGAATAGAAGCATTTGTTTTATTGCAGATTAACGTAATTATAAAACTTAATGGAGAATGTGCTACCATTTAACGATCCTAAGGGAAAACAAAATATTCACTGAGTAGATGTTGTTATATTCTGTGACTGCTGAATTAAACTGTTAATAACCGAACTTCTGGTTGGCATAACTATAAATATCAATGTTTATGAACTTCCCCTTTCAACTAATTTAAGTTTGGGCTTATAAATACGTTTATTAATGGCGCATTTCCCTAGCAAAGTCGGAAATTGTTGTAGATAGTTTATGTAGTAATGTTAAATCTCCTTTGATTGAATTTTCATGATTATGAAACAAAGCAGAACATAATTTGAACTGGATACAGAACAGAATGTAGATGTGTTTCCGTAACCGATTCTAAGCTGTGCAAAGGTCGAGGGCATTGATAAGGGTAGGAATGAAAAATCTCGCATCTTCCCAAGATACGGACTCAACATCTACGATAAGATTTAATGTAAACAGTTATCTCTCCTTTTCTGTTAGGAGTGAGAAGTATCTGTAAATAATCTCACCATACCACGTGACCGAAACTAAATTTAGCGCACTTCGACATCCGTTGTCGAAGATGACAAATACGGTGTTTGGTGATAAACATTTTTTCTCTTTCTATCTTTTTTTTTTTTAATTCCACAGTGGAATTTACAAATAACAATAAATAACTCATTCTATGAGATGATGCATAGCATTAGAAATGCAAAGCAAGTTTTTAATTTTAACCTGATAGTAAATCAAAATGTATCTAATTCAATCAAAACGCGTTCTATCAAAGCGGCCATGTTAATAGTAAATCCAGTTTTCGTTGGCCAGTTAACGATAATTTCATATTATTCACAATCAGCTGATGATTTTATTGCTATATACTTTATATGCAAGGAATGCAAATAAACAGAACCCTCTTTTGAAAATTTCTTACATTGTGTTACTTTTTTTCTGCCTAGGCAGAGAAAAGTTATTTCAGATGGAGTTGAGGACCTTTTATTGAAAAAAAAGTTGCTTTTCTTTTTTTCAGAATTCATTTTCTAGTTATTCTGATCGATCTTCTTAATGATTGTTTCTAAGTGTACATCTCCCTGCTGTTCGCTTTATTCAGATATTACGAATTCATCGCTTTATTTCATTATCTTGGGAAAATTGAATGATTAAAATATTGTTGTGATGTGTTCTGTTGTCTTTGAATCAAGTTTATCCCATGCGTTTTGTATTTTCTTTCCTTCCGGTTCTCTCTCGTCCTGGAAACCCTGGTTTTTTTCCTCATCATCGTCGTATCTCTTTTCTTTTGATTACAGCTTACATTAAATTGTGGTTAAAACTGTAAACTTGATGAAGTAAAGACTGTAAAATCATATTTAATACCCACGGTCCTCATTTTATACAATAGGAATACCAGGAAAAAATACAAACAGAGTGAACGCATACGGGAAGTGTGTGGGGAAAATAATAGGTACATTGTCATCACTTCACCATGTTACACAATTTCACACATTGAATTTTGCTTTGAAGATAAAATTCTTCGGAGAATTCGAAGAATTTTAAAATTCTCTGGCGCCTTCAGCTCTCTTCAAGAATTCCGGTATCTTGAAATCTAATCACGAATAGTTTTCAGAAGACTACTAAACATTGATATTTGGATTGCACAACTTATTGAGATAAATGCCCATCAAAACCAACTCTCAAAAAAGCAAACCTGTCGAGTAAGACCGTGGGATAACATTCGTGAGTTGGTTCTAAGTATAAAATACATCGATTCATGTAAACGAAATAAAGAGCCAATACTAGGATGAAATGATACCCACGAGTTCACAAAGTGAACCAGGAGATTCTAACTTTCAGGAGAATTTGTGAAGGTGTTTTAAGGCGAGCACACATCTCTCACAAAATGACTTTTGTTTAGCCATTTTGTTCCCTAAAAGCATATACTAGTCAGTACGTCTATCCTGAAAGATTCCTATCCATTGAACTTGCATAGCTGTCCACACACACACATGTATCGGTCATCTTGCATTTCACCATCAGTTTCGTATGGTAGAGACGAATACAGATGTGACTATTGCGAGATCCAAACATTCAGAATCCAGCTCAAACATTAAGACATGTTCCTTTCATTCTTAACACTGTGGTAATAATTACCAGACTGGTTGGTTCACAGAACTAGGAAAAAGCTTGCTTTCTTCCCCATTTCATTAAAAATGCCATTTCTTAGGCTAACTGATTAAATAAGTCGGCAAATGAGATCAGGTTATATTAACCATCGCTGCATGCTCGCAATATACGAGAGTAGAAAATCAATTATGTAGAAAATCTGTTACAAAGCAAGACCAAGCCTGTTGCATAAGTTCCATAAACTCTTACAACTGACAAGTGAAATGGGCCTGGTTATCATTATTCATTATATTTTTCTTTAGTTAGAAATGTGTTTTTAATTGATGTAATCACTTCAGCATCTCATCTTTTGAAGGACTATACATCTGGGATAGGCTATAGCTGGTACGGAAGTCTTGAAATTGAAATCATAGGATACAAACCTTCACTCACCACCTTTAATTGGTGGGCTGGTATATTCATCAAAGCAAATTCATTATTTTGTGAGTAGTTAACTGGATCTAGCAACGACCTATTCTTGAACTGAATGAATTCACGATATACTTGATAGCAAATTTTACTCAAAAATACACATTACAGTGAAAACTTCAATGTGCGTAAAATATTACATAGAAAATGTTAAATAAGATGGTGGACTTAAAAGAACAATATATCAAATCAATAATATGGCACTAGCCTAGTTTATAGTATGGTATTTTAAGACCTACTACAATGTTTTTTCAAGAATAATATGCAACTGAAATTGGTTAGTTGATGAATATACATGGAAAAATGTCGATTATTTTATTTACGCAAAAATTAGAGCTAAATCGATGATTTTAAAGGTTGAATGATGGAATCTGTGCAAGGATCTAGTTTCAAGTTTTTTCAGAAAAATTAAAACATTGAGTCACGGATTATGCTTAATTTTTCCTGTTTTTAATTTTAATGGTCATAATTTCTAGGCAGTCTGAATTTGAAATTTTATTTATACGTTTAAGTTTTATTTATAGGACAAGGTGATATTTTTTGAAGAATAATTATTTATTAATTAAAAATTAATAATAATTACCTATTTCCATTATTGTTTGATAATCACTTTTTTATATTCAAATTCAGGAAATTGTTTTTTTTCTTTCTAAAAGTGTGTTTAAATAGCTGTTTTTCTAGATAACAGATAGGAGCAGGCGGTGACTTGCGAGCTGAACGCGACTCGGGACACTAAACTGCAGGTCTACCGACTCGCTTTGTTTCAGTATCAGTCTGCCTCAAGCTATCGTGTGGTCAGGTTGTATACAGAGTGTTTCTGTGATTTCTGACTTTATTTATTAAATAATTTTACAATCCTTACAATTTAAAATGGCGTCGAGTGATAGAGGAGTTAAAACAAAGCGTGTGAACTTAAATGTGGCCCAGAAATAGGAGCTTATTGAGAAATTAGAACAAGGCGCCTCGATAGCACGTGTTTGTGAAATATACGGCGTAAAAAAACAAACTATTTCTGATATCTGTAAATCAAAAGGTCACATTCGATTTAACGGACACCCCCATCTCCCTTGTTAGTCCGTTAAATCGAGGGTTTACTGTAATTTCAAATTGCTTTCCTATTTTCGTAATATAACTGATTAATATGAAAATTATTAATAACACAACAAGAAATTTGTGTGCAGCCAGATTTCGTTATTTTTGCTTTTTCTTTTAATTAGCACGCAATGCTCTCATTTTCTTTTTTTGAGGCACACTTTCTGGGGTTTTGTTTGCAAGAGAATTGCAAGGAATCCTTCGAAATCAGCAACTGCGCCATCTGGCAACTTTACATCGAAATGTTGTAGAAGTGTTGTAAAATAAAGGAACATCGAAACAAGAGCCATTTTCTCACCAGGACAAGATCTTTTGCCTGAAAATTAAAATAATAATAAAATAAAATAAAAAATATGAAAGAAGCAATTTTTTATTAAAAATATAAATTTATTTAAAAGTAGTGACGAATATTCATTTGAGAAAGGAGATAGACAAAATAATGGAAACATCTCTAATAAGAGTTACAGTACGCAATAAGATGAGCCACCCTTTACTTTTAAAACAGCTTGTAATTTGTGTAAAATTGATTAGAATAAATTTTGAACTGTCTTAAGAGAAAAATTGAACAATTCTTCATGGAGGAGCGTTTCAAGTTCCTTGAATGATGAAGGTGGAAGAAATCTACTACTCACTTTCCTCTCCAAATGCGCCCACAGTAGCTCAATAACATTTCTGGTGATTGTGCTGATTATGGAGATGCTTAGCCTTAGTTTCATGCTCCTCAAATGAAGA